>NW_024412416.1:4027611-4041145 GCF_014898765.1 Herpailurus yagouaroundi | reverse complement strand
GGGCGCGCCCCGGGCGCTCGGCGCAGTGCCCGCAGCGAGCATCCCGCCGGTCCGACCCAGAGCCCCGCTCGCAGCCGGAGGGACTTTGGGCCCACCCTGCGATTGCGGATGAGGGAACTGAGGCCGCGGGAGGGGAAGTGAGTTGCGCAAGGTCACGTATTCAGATCAGAGCTCAGATCTCCAGAATCAGAGATGGGCACGGCCACGCCCCTCCTGGAAGCCCACCTTGGCGTTGCCGTCCATTGCCAGGCTGGGTGGCTCAGGGTACCCGCTGCCATGAAATTCCGGAAAGCCAACGTGGCGGGGAGGATCCGGCACCTGCAGCAGGTGTTCTGGGCTCTTCCCAGCGTGAAGGTGGGACAGGGCTTCCAATTACAGTGTAATAGCTTTTAAGGAGGCTTAGTTAAGCTTGGTTTTATTCTTAGATTAAGGGAAATGGAGATGGCAAAAGAGGAGTTTAAAGACGAGCAGTCTCTTAATCCCCTTTCCACACATCGTGTCCTGATTCCCTACTAAAGGCTGGCACTGGGACTAAACTAACCTCCATCCCCCGAGGGCCTCCCACCAGATCATCTTCTGCTGAGAACACACTGCCCACATAAGCCTGCCATCTGAGGACAGCGGGGGGGTGGGGGTGGGGGGTGAGGGGGGAGTAAAGGAACAAGCATATGAAGTAGGGTCACCATCTCAAATCTACCCTCACCTCTTCTGGGACCACAACTTTACCTGCTAACTCCCCAAGTCTCCTCAGGGTGCACCCCACCCCCTGTAATTCATACTGTGGTCAGTAATTTTCTCAATCACAAATCTGATCATATCACTCTTAAAATCCTTCACTGGCTTCCTTTTCACTGTCCTTGGAATAAAGACCAAGACACTAAACATGCCTATAAGGCCCTGCCCCATTTTGCCTCTCCAGCCTTTTCTCTCTCATTATCCTTTCTGCCCTTAGCCAACTGGCCATCCTCCTTTCAGCCTCAGGACCTTTGCACATGCTATTACGGCCATCTGGGAAGATTTTCTCCTCTCCTGTGTCTGTCGCCTCTAGTCAATTCCTACTCATTCTTCAGATCTCAGTTAAACTGTCACTTCTCTGTGGAAACTTTACTTAATGCCCTAGACAAACTGAACACCCATCCTTTTTCTTTATTGCACTTATTATTTGTAACAAATATTTGTGAAATTATCAGTTTAATATCTGTTCTCCCAGGCACATCTGCAAACTCTATGAAGCCGTATCTTTTTGCTCATCGTTGTATCTCCAGTGCTCAGAGCTGTGCCTGAAAGTCCTCCGTGAATACCTGTTGAATGAATGAATTAGCATAAGCCAGGCCACAGACACACAAAATTTGCCAGAGTCTGCAAGCACAAGTGAGTCTGTTTAAAGCCAGGGCTGGTACTTGGTCTGGGAGGAAACGAATCTCTCACTCTATCCGGAGCTGAATTCCAAAGATGGGCTGGGGGGTGGGGGTGGGGGGTGGGATGAGGGGGATGGGGGTGGGGTTGCCCTCAGCAGCGTCAAAGGGAGAAGTCAGCATAGGGGAATGAATGGCAGAGGTCAGCTTAGCTGGGGTCGGAGTATCAGAAGACAGATTCACGGCGCGGTGGGGCCAAGCAGTCTCCCAAATCCTGAAGAAGACTTTCTTTTTGTTCCGCTGATGGGAAGGGCACACCCGCATTACCCCAGGGAGATGCAGTGAGGCAAGACAGGTGGGGCTGCTGAATCACTTGGGCTGCTTCCCACAGACAGTGGGAAGCAGGGCACTGCTGGAGGTGTGAGCCCACGTGAGGCTAAACACTCCATGAGTAGGGGCATCTGGGTGGCTCAGTTGGTTGAGGGTCCCACTCTTGAGCTCAGCTCAGGTCCTAATCTCAGTGTCATGAGTTCAAGCCCCGCATTGGGCATGGAACCTACTAAAATAAAATTAAAGATATAAATAAAGACCCCATGAGTAAAATGCCCATCTCTCTGGACAAAGGCACTCGCTACAGGGTGAGGGGCGGGGGGGAAGAGGAAACGTGTGGATCAGACAAGATCTGGAAACAGCTGCCCCTCCTTTCCACCAGCTTTGAGAGGCCACCCCGTGGGGACCTGCGAGGAGTGCCTTCCCCCCTCTCCTCCAGCCCCCAACTCCAGGCCCAGATTGGATGCTGCCTCTTGGGAACCTTCTGAGGTCCCCAGAGCCGTGTGTAAGCTTCCTGGGGTGGCCCCCAGCAGGAGCACTTTGTCATTGTGGGATCTGCCCGAGCGTGGGGCCCCTCAGGGTCCCTACCAGTGCCTCCTGCTTCATCAGAATCAATAGTCACCCCTTTTCTGTGAAAAATCTCCCAGCAACATGCTCTGTGCAGCCCCAGTTGTCGAGGAAAAGGATTGAGCAAGTCTCTTCGGCAAGAGGACTGATGTGAAGAAGGGGGGAGAGAGACTCCTTGCCGGCTGGAGGCTGAGACGAGGCCAGGAGACTCGAGTGTCCTTCCTTTTAGGCTGAGCATGAGGAGCCAGGGAGGGGGCATGAGACTCCAGCCCCAGGCAGAGGTGTGAGCCTTAGAGAGGAGAAGAGGGTCTAGGGCAGAAAACTGATGGCGGTTGAGGTTCCATTCTGCTCAGAGAACCAAGGACACCTACTGAACATGCACGAGCGAGGGAAGGTGCGGGGAAGCCAGCTGTGGAACGTGAGCCTTGGGAGAGTCAAAGGATCAGAGTCAGTGGATCCAGAGTTGGGAGTGGGCGGTGCGGAGATGCCCCCGGAAGTCTGGGAAACCAAACCTTGACCGGCACAGACTCGGGCACCTGGGACTCCCGCCAGTCCGTGTGGCAGCAGAGGCTTCCAGAATCTGACCACCCGGCACGGACAGTCCGTCCGAGAAGGTTTTGCACTCTCACCAGGGCAGATGAGACAACCGTGGGTGGCTCACCAGAGAGCTATAGGTGCAGAGGGCTGAGGAAGTAAGGAAACACACCCTTCCTCTGTGTTGCCTACACCCCCCCCCCCCCCGCCCCAAGCCTCCTTGGCAGAAAAGCACTTTGCACCCTCTGAGCCTGAGAGGGTGACGTTCCACGGCTCTGGCCTCCCGTCTGTCAGGTGCCAGCTCCTGGAGAGATGGCTGGCTGTGGTCTGGGGCAGGGAAAATACAAGATGTGCTAGAACGTGTTGGTGCACCAGGAAGTCAGGAAGGCTCAAAAAACAAAAGGATGGAGGCATGTTAGAGGGACACAGGAAAGAGCTTCTGATGGCCAGAGTTGGAACGATTTGAACAATAAAATAAAGGACCCTGTATAGGACTATAACGCAACATAAGAAACGAATATACACGAGTCCATATGTAAAGAAATTGTTCAATAAGTGGAAAAGAGGCAAATCCTCTGTACAGAAGAATTCCAAATAAGATGTGGAGATACTTCCCTTCCAAGAGGCAGAGTTCAACACCCCCCACTCCCCCACTCCCTGAGAGTAGGTCTTAGTGATTTGTCTCTAAAGAATAGAGTATGGGGGTGGGTGCCTGGGTGGCTCAGTCGGTTAAGTATCTGACTCTTGACTTCGACTCCTGTCATGATCTCAGTTTGTGAGTTGGAGCCCTGCGTCGGGGCTCTGGGCTGTCACCTGCTTGGGATTCGTTCTCTCTCCCTATCTCTCTGCTCCTCCCCTGTTCATGATCTCTCTCTCTCTCTCTCTCTCTCTCTGTCTCAAAATAGGTAAGTAAATTTTAAACAAATAGGAATAAAGTATGGACAGGGGAAAATGGTAACTTTACAGTGGAGAAACCACTTTCTTGACCAAGTGGTGCAGGTTAACATCACCAGTGATGAGCCACTCTGGTATCACGTGCCCTCTGACGGGGTGTTGAGGAGGCGTGTACTTCCCCTGTGTGATGTTTCTTCCCCTACACCCATCGCCCCAGTCGGATCATGAGAAACACGCCAGACAAATCCACAACGAGGAACATTCTACATAATACCTGACCAGTGCTCCTCCATCAAGGTCATGATAAACAAAGACTGAGAGACTGTCACAGAGCAGAGGAGACCCAGGAGACAAGACGACTGAATGCATACGAGATCCTAGATTCGGTCCCGGAAGAGAAAGAAGAAAAACTAAAATCTGGAGTTCGGTTACTGACAAGGCACTCGTCGGTTCCTCGTGGCACACGCCCCGTGGCGACGTAAGACCCTGACAACGGGGGACACTCAGGTGAGAGGCACCCAAGGACCTCGGCACTGTCTTTGCCGCTTTTCTGTAAATCTAAAACTGGTCCAGAATGAAAACGTTTATTGAAAAAGAAAGCAGCCCTGGGAGTCTCCCGTAGACCAAAGCCCGCGTGCCGTCTCGCCACCGGCCGTGCGTGAGAGGTGCGCAAGCAGAGCTCATAAAATGGAAACGCGACTTCTGTATATGTATGGAAGTTACACAGAACAATTCTTACCCCCTCACCTGCAAAGCGTTCACCGTTTTCCCTTCTGTTCTATTTTGAAAAGCAGCGCTGTTCACAACCGACCACGCTGATTTCAAAAACCTGCAATCTATATATATTTCTCTTTCAACAGCAAGATTAGGTTTACTGTGTACATGTATATGGTGCTATATATTGCTGATGCAGGGACCTCAAACATTTTGTTTTCTTCTGACCACGAAAGGTCAGCTCTTGACGTAGGAAACAAACGTTTCATTAAAGCCATTAGTTAAATGGATATCTGTCAGGTGTTACACAACCACTAGATTATGTTTGTGGAGACCATATAGTAACATAGAAAAACACGTATTCTGCAAATACTGATCACCTACCGTGTCTCTGATGCTGAGCTGGACATGAGGGAGAGAGTAAGTGCTCAGCCAAAGAGACACAGTCCTTCTGTCGCGGAACTAGAACATCGAGTGGAAGACATATGACAAATAATCACACAACATAAGCTGTGATCTGTGTGAATAAAAGAGTCCTAATTTAGGTTGAGAAGCGTGGGTAGGAATGGTCTCTTTGGAGGGGCACTGACCAGGGATGGCGTGGGAGCAAGAGGTCCCAGGCAGAGGAGTGTCAAAGGCACTGAGGTGGACAAGACCCAGGAAGTTCCCCGGAGCTGCAAGGTCAGTGTGGTTAGGATGGTGTGAGTTTCGTGAGGCACGAGATGAGCTGGGAGACGAGCACCGGGCACGGAGGCCTGGCTAAGGATTTGGGATTTGCCCAAATGCACTGGCAGGTGGGGAATGCTAGGATCCGGTTTACATTTGTTTTCTTTAATTTTTTTAAATGTTTATTTAGTTTTGAGAGACAGAGTGTGTGAGCAGGGGAGGGGCAGAGAGAGAGAGGGAGACACAGAATCCGAAGCAGGCTCCAGGCTCCGAACTGTCAGCACAGAGCCCGATGTGGGGCTCGAACTCACAAACCGTGAGATCATGACCTGAGCCGAAGTTGGACACTCAACCGACTGAGTCACCCAGGCGCCCCTGGTTTATATTATTTTAAACATTCCTCTGGTTACTGGGAGGAGAGATAAGAAGGGGGCAAGAGTAAAAATACGGAGACTGGTTAAGAGGCTCTCACACAAAGCCCAGACAAAAGGTCAGGGCAGAGGTGAAGGAAGGTGAGTTACAGATCAGACATGTATTTGGAGGTAGGCTCAGGAGGACTTGGTGAGGGACTGGGTGTAGATTTTGATATAAAGTTAAGTAGAGTAATCTATGTTCCCATACTCACTGTGTTGGGACTCTGGTTAGGCGAAAGCTATTTATTTGTGTGTAGGGAGAAGGCCTGGAGGTACAGAAAATGAAAAGTCTGGTTCACGGGGCAGCAGAAGGAATATGGGGTAAAAACACAACATCGGAGTCAGACAGACCCGGGCTGCGTCCCGGCTCTGCCGCTGACCATCTCTGTGCTGGTGGGCAAGCTCCAACCTCTCTGTTGACTCCCCTGTAAGGTGAGGAGACCTCACCAGATCTTAGCTTGCTCCCTGAATCTTCAGAATCAAGTCTTTTGAAAGCTTAAATGAGATACTACATGTAAAGTGCTTAGCTCAGCCCCTGGAATAGTACCTTCTTAATACATTGCAAGTACCATTATATTGACTAGCTATCATGGTGGAACCGGGGAGAAATTTTCATTCTTTATTGTCACTGAATTAATACTGCTATAGTGCTATTTATATAGTCAACACACTAAAATTTAGCATTGGTTTGGGGATTCTGAAACTGTATGGAAACAGCTCACGTGTTTCCTGCCCAGTAACACTTTGCAACCCTGTGTCCCAAACTCCCCATAGCTTCAGGATTCTTCTGCGGGGCACCTGAGGGTCACAGAAGACTACAGGCTATCTCTTTAAGATGACACCAGATGGACGTGGGACCACCAGGCCCGACCCTTGTTTCCAGTCGAGCCGAGGACCTGCCCTTAGGAAGGCGAGCTGGAACTGATTGCCAGCAGTCCCACCCAGGGCCCTCCTCAGTCGGTCCGTCCTAGCTGCTGCTGGGGGTTCTGAAAGCATTCATTCAATCACTGAACCTTAACTGAGCACCTATTCCAAGCCAGGCTGTGTCCTCAGACAACCTAATAAGCAAACTATAGTGTGACCGAGGTATAAATAAAGTTCATGAAATACGGACTTTGCCTGGCTTCAGCTTCAAAAGAGAGACATCACAGCTGGATCTTGAAGGATGTATGGGAGAGGAGGCCAGTTCCTGCAAATAGACCAGCACAAGAGCGTGACCCACATGGGGAATGACAGCAATGTCCATGTGGTTGGCTCAGTAGTGTGTGGTAGGAAGTGGCCAGGCATGAGAGGGAGGTTGGGACCACGCTGGGAAAGATCTTAGGGACACATTACGGAGTTTGAACTTGATTCTGAAGGCCGCGGGAAGCAAATCCAAGTTTTGGAGCATGGTCAGATTAGCATCTTAGATGCTCTGGCAGCAGCGGGGAGAATGGGCTAGAGAAGCAGAGATTAAGGGCAGAATTTTGTTAGGATCCAAGTTGGGCGGGTTCAGCCGAGGCTGGGGCAGGAGGGGAGGTGTGTGTATCGGCCTCCAGTAAGGGATA
This sequence comes from Herpailurus yagouaroundi, assembly GCF_014898765.1. Classification (NCBI taxonomy): domain Eukaryota; kingdom Metazoa; phylum Chordata; class Mammalia; order Carnivora; family Felidae; genus Herpailurus; species Herpailurus yagouaroundi. The sequence continues at coordinate 4,034,125 of NW_024412416.1, read as the reverse complement.
GGAGCCCGAAACGAGAGACCACGGAGCGCTTGCGGGTCTGGGCGGAGGGCCGGTCATCCAACAGCCCAACAGCCTTGAGGAGAGGCCGGACCTCCCTGGCTGCCTCCCAGCAGAGTTCAGCCACGAGAGGCACAGCTGGAAATGACCCGCTGGGCAGCCCAGCCAGCTGCAAGCGCCCCAGGGCTGTCCAGGCTGTGCTGCCTCGCTGCCAGGAGCGAGCACCCTGTCACCTTACTGTCCTTTGGGATGAATTCGCAAGTGAGTCTCCCCGTAAGAGTGATCTTCAAAAAAAAAGAAGAGAGTGGCCTTCAAGGGCGGGATCCCTCCCGGGTCTTCCTTGCTCTGACTGTGCTCTGTTCTTAGGTAAGCTCTCTTCCCAGCTCTGGTCCCACATGCATATATTCCAAGAAATTAGTAAATTCCCCAACAATTCAACCCATAGTCCCAGAATTGAGCTGCAAAAATTAAAAAAAAAAAAAAAAAAAAGAGTGGAAATATATGTTGCAAACTGGTCGTTCTCAACCTTGCCTGAAGATTACAATCACCTAGAGAGCCTTGACAAAAGGCCAACGCCAGTGCCCCACCTCCAGAGAGGAGGATTTAATCGGCCTGGGTGGTGCCCAGGCATCGGTAATCCTGTCAACTCCCCAGGTGATCCCACCGTGCAGCCAAGGCTGGGAACCACTGCTCTGAGCCTCAGGTGCCCGAAGAGGGCGTAGATACGTGGCACACAGAGCCCCGGGGTGCGGGAACTGGGTCACTGGTTGGGCTTTCTTGAGACTTAGGGCTCCGGAGGGGAACTAAGAAACCCAAGGAGTTTGTGGGGCTCAGCGCCTGCTCTGAGCACAGGACAGAAGGAATGAATCCCGAAGCCCACAGCTGCCCCGTGGAGCCCCTGACAGCCTGACGGGCGCCCGTTTGTACGTCCAGGAGAGCTGGGGTGGGCAGGCTCAGACAGGTGGGGCCAGCCTTCAGAGCCGACTCAACAAGACAGGGTGAGTTGAAAAGGTTTCTAACTGGAGACATCATGCAGATGGCGATGGCTCTCGAGGGCACATGGAAGCCCGGAGGGAGGCGGGCAGCAGAGAGGAGAGAGGGTCGGGGCAATTTTGGACCCGCTGAGAAGCAGGATGCTGCAGGCAGGGAACAAGGAAGGGGAACTCGAGAGCCGAACCCAGAGGACCCCAGGAGGAGCACACTGAGCCGGTGGGGCAGAGCTGGGGCTGAGGACGGCAGGTGGCATCACCAGGGGAGGGAGGGGAGCCTGGAGCCTGAAAGAGTGGCCCTGAGCACCCAGGGGGCCAGCTGTTCTAGATGTGGACCGACCCCCCCCCCCCACCTTTAGCTTGATTTAGCTGAGTCTAGTATCTTAAAATTCTTTTGCGGGGGGCACCTGGCTGGCTCCGTTGGTTAAGCACCCAGCTCTTGGTTGGGCTCAGGTCATGATCTCGTGATTTCAGCCCCACGTTGGGCTCCGTGCTGCCAGCGCGGAGCCTGCTTGGGATTCTCCCTCTTTCTCTCTCTGCTCCTTCCCCACTCACGCTTGCTGGCACTCGCTCTCTCAAATAAATAAATAAACTTAAAAAAAAAAACAAAAACCTTTCGGGGTGCCTGGGCTGCCCAGTTGGTTAAGCATCTGACTTCAGTTCAGGTCATGATCTCGCGGTTCGTGGGTTCGAGCCCTGTTCTGTGCTGGCAGCTCCGAGCCTGGAGCCTGCTTCAGATTCTGTGTCTCCCTCTCTCTCTGCCCCTCCACCGCTTGCACTCTCTCTCTTCCTCTCTCTCAAAAATAGATAAACCTTAAAAAAAAAAAACAAATATCTTAAGTTTTTTAAAAAAAGAAACGCTTTAGTAGAAAATGAAGAACAAAACAAAAACAAACAAAAAGCAAAATCCTACAAAATAGAAACGAGTGAGTTTTCAATCCATTTCAAGTGTAGCAAATAGATACCGAACGCCTACTACGCGCCAGACTAGCCACAGATGGCTCGGCTGGCATGGCAGCTTATCAGACACCCAGCCCCACTCCTAGTCCCCCCCCCCCACACCCCAGCCCCCTCGGGGAGGCCACAGCGGCCCTGGGTCCCAGCACCTCTGCCTCCAATAAAGCTCGGCTCACCCACCGGTTGTTCTAAGTGAGGCCCCCCTGCAAATCTGGGGTCCTCCTGGCAAGTAACACTGTTCCTGAAAGCCACCTGTTTCTCATCAGCTGCCCGGCGGGTTTTGGCTCTGGGTTCCAGCCCTTGCCTGGGCTGGGCTCCCCAGCGGGAGCTGGCTTCTATGCCAGGCCCCACCTCCGGCTCTTTCCCATGCGGCTCAGGGCAGAGAAGTATGAGCCGGCAGTTGGTGCAGAGATGAGTGAGAACCCCTCTTCTGGCCATTTCTAACCATCTCTCCAACAGCTCAGCCCCCGGAGGCGGCGGGGGGGGGGGGGGGTCCCAGCGTTTCCTTCCCCTAAGTCAGCGTTGTAATACCAAAGAGCAGAAAATCCCTTCCAATCAAGACCATGCCTCTCTACTCACTAGAAGCAAGAAGTGTCAGGGTCATTCCTCACTCTGTCACTCACCGCAAACATGTCCCTCACCCAGCCTGGGGGGGGGGGGTGGTGTGCGGGCTGCCTCCTCACAGACGCTCCCCTTTAAAAGTTTGCCTTCTATTCCCTGTGACCTCTTTCACCTGTGCTGTCCCCCAGGATCGTGATTCCTTCAAAACCAGCACGAAAGCTGCCTGAGTGTTTGGCTTTCTTCACTCAAGTATCCCTTTAAATCCACTTCTGTACATTTGCTGGTTTATTGCTTTGTAAATGCCTTTTTTGGTGGCTCTTGGGTATATGGTCTCTTGAACAGGTTGGGGCTTTTTTTTTTTTTTTACCCCCGAATTGTGGCAAATATATGTAACATAACATCTGTTTTAATCACGTTTAGGTCTACAGCTTCGGTGAAATTAAGTACATCCACAAGGTCGTACAACCATCACCACTATCCATCTCCAGAACTTTTCTGTTACTCCAAATCCAAACAAGTTTCTCGATGCCCGGCGAGTAGGGACATGTTTAATTGACTTATTCCTCATTCTACATATGTGTTCTATAAATACTCTTGGCTGACTAGAACAGACAAGAGGTTTAATATAAAAGGCCCCAAACAGGCACCAATAGCTTATCAAATCATCTTTTCTAAAAATGTTTTTAATGTTTTATTTATTCCTGTGAGAGAGAGAGAGACAGAGCACGAGCAGAGGAGGGGCAGAGAGAGAGGGAGACACAGAATCCGAAGCAGGCTCCAGGTTCTGAGCTGTCAGCACGAAGCCCGATGCAGGGCTTGAACTCACGAACTGTGGGATCATGACCTGAGCTGAAGTCACGTGCTTAACTGACTGAGCCACCCAGGTGCCCCAAACCACCTCTTCCAAAATTACTTCTTGGGACACCTGGATGGCTCAGTCGATTAAGTGTCCGACTCTTGTTTCAACTCAGGTCATGGTCTCGAGGTTTGTGAGTTTGAGTCCCACAATGGGCTCTGAGCTAACAACATGGAGCCTGCTTGGGATTCTCTGTCCCCCCTCCCCCACCTCTATGCCCCTCCCCGGCTTGCTCTCTGTCTCATAAATAAATTTAAAACAATTTTTTTAATAAATATGGGCGCCTGGGTGGTTCAGTCGATTAAGCATCCAACTTCAGCTCAGGTCATGATCTTGCAGTTTGTGAGTTCGAGCCCCGCGTCGGGCTCTGTGCTGACAGCTGGGAGCCTGGAGTCTGCTTGGGATTCTGGGTCTCCTCCTCTCTCTGCCCCTCCCCTGCTCATGCTCTGTCTCTCTCTGTCTCTCAATAATAAATTAACGTTAAAAAAAATTTTTTTTTAATTTTAATAAGTGAAATTACTTCTTACTAAGACAAGAAGGGGAAGACTGACTCCCAAAGAGGTAGAAAACATACAGAAGTTTATTCTAGATGAATCCCTACATTAAGCTATGACCTGGCCCTGGCCAACGGTCTATGTGTCCAAGACCTCCGAAGAAGATGAGGAGGAGGAGGAAAGAGCCTGTCCTCTCTTCTGAGACAGCCAACAAAAGCACCTGGAGAGATGGACAAGCCCATTATTCCTGAGACTCCTTGAACAAAGAAAAGAGTGTTTCCCCAAACTTGGCTCATCACAGAGATCACTCAGAGCATCCATTAAAGAGATCGAATCAGTACTTCTGGGGTGGGGTCTGGGAATCTGCATAGTTAATAGTGCCTGGCATGATTCTTATGAAAGACAAATTTGGGAAGAATGAACTAGAATGTTCCACCAGCAAGGTGGGGCCAGCCTAGCCGCCTGGGGCTGTGAAGGTAAAGGCTCCCAGCCAGACTTACTTTATGCTCCCAAGAGCTATTCAGAGCTGTAGGCTGCTTTCCAGAACCTTCCCAAGGCTGCTAGTCCCCAAGACTCCCGTGGGCCTGGTGCTTCTAAACGCTCGGGCCTTCCTCTTCCGACATCCTATACGCAGGGCCCATACGCCGCCTCTCATTTCTTCCTCTGTGCCGAGGCCTTGCACGATCCCAAGCTCTGGCAGCTCCGTCCTCTGGCTTGGTTCCCCATAGTTGAGGGAGGACAGTGAGACCTAGTCCTAATTTAGAACAAAAGAGCCAGGTGGTCAGGCCAGGTGTTAATTAGGGGCTGACCACAGACAGCTGGTGACATCACAGTCCACCTTTAGCTCCAGCTGGGTCATCGCACGGAAAGAAGTCGGAAAGCTCGTATCTACCAAATCTGAGGTCAGTGTTTACAGAGGGGGACATTGGACACCGACCATATCGTCACAGCTGAAATTTCACCTCGGGGCCCTCCTGACACACGCCCGCCGGACCAAGCCTGGGAGGCTCCTTCACATTGGAGTGGCTCCGGTGGGCCTCCTGGCCCACGAGCATCACAGAGACAGGACCACCCTCTCCCACAACCACTCCTGGGTACAGTGAGTCAGAGCGGGTTAGGGCACAACAGGCTAGAAATTCAGAGGTGTCTTCCTGTTAATGAAGCCCAGAAGGTTTTGTTTTCATTACAACAAATTTTCCCTCTCTCTCTGCCCCTCTGCTGCCCACTCATAAATGAATAAATGTTAAAAAAAAAAAAAAACCGAAAACAAAGAAGTTACAAGGAAGCTATGTCAGAAATTTTGTGTTTATCTTCACTCCAGAAAGTTTACACAAAGCGGTGTTTCCGTGGAACGTCAACAGGTGTGATGCAGGAAAGGTTTCCGTGCTCCACAGGTTTGGACTAAACTGAGTGAAATAGATTTCTTTACTAGTCCTTTTTTTTTTTTTTAAAGGAAGCTTTAATATGTCTGTATAGACAGGAAACTCCCAAGATGTAAATGCAACGGACTGTATTTTCTAAATAAAATTGATTTATTAACAATGAACCCTTAAGGAAGTTTTCCAGAGGCCACGTTTTGGCAAATGCTGAAGTAGAAGATGCTATTACCCAGGGCCAAGGTGACTTATAAGAAACAAGCCCTTGCTATTTTGTTTGTTCTCTGGTGAATACCTCCTCCCTCTGTTGTATCCCTCTCTGTAACCACAAAATTCACTTCTTGGGGTTAAGCAATAGAGCACAGTAAAGTGAGTGGGCTGTCTGGGGTCTTACCTGGGCTTCCCCACTTACCAGCCTTAGGCGTGTTAACTAACTTCCTTATGCCTCAACTTTGCCGTCTGTAAAATGGGCAGCACTGGTACCTTCTCTTGAAGGTGGTGGTGAGGAACAGACAAAGCCTGAGCTATTACTGTCAAGCCACAGAGCCAGTCTCCTGAGGGGAGATCCCCTTGCCCACTTCTGGGCTCGATGGTCCCGCAGATAAACTAGCGGTCACTTTGGAAGGTGCGGCACACCAGGACGGAGGGGCAAACGCAAGGGTGAGAATTAACTGAAGAGGAGTTGTAGCTAAAAACCCAGAGCATCTGAGACGCAATACGGACGTACAGGCCAGGACCACAGGGCCTGGGATGGGAGGGGAAGGATCCCTAAAATGTGCAAAAAGAGGAAAAGAATCAAGTCAACCTTGAGACAGGGCATATAGAAATATGTACTTACACGGGTCAATACATGCATTATAAACACACACAAAAAGAGAAAAAACGTAGAGGAGACAAAAGAAAAGTGTCAAACCTCAAAATGTCTTTTAGGACGGCACCAGCTGTACCCATCACCCCGCTTTTAGGAGGCTGATGACCTGGACAGCTCTCTGGCCACACAGGGGGGTGAAGGTCACTGAGGAGTCACAGGGGGACAGGGCCATCCAGAGTGGCACTAAGCAAAGACAGGGAAATATGGAGATAGAGTAGCTCGCCCCCAACCGGGCCCTTACCCACAATTCACTTGCCCCCCCCAACCCCCAGCCCTTACCCACAACTCACTTGCCCCCTTTCTCCAACCCCGGTCCTTACCCACAATTCACTTGCCCCCCCTCCAACCCCGGCCCTTACCCACAATTCACTTGCCACCACCCCCCTCCGCCCCCACCGCAGCCCTTACCCACA
>NW_024412416.1:3946348-4027511 GCF_014898765.1 Herpailurus yagouaroundi | reverse complement strand
TACCCACAATTCATTTGACCCCCTTCCAACCCTGGCCCTTACCCACAATTCACTTGCCCCTCCCCCCTCCAACCCCGGCCCTTACCCACAATTCACTTGCTGTGGGTTCAGTCGCCTGCAGCCGACGCGGGTTTCCCGGCGCGGATGGTCGTCCTCCTGACGCCTCCTCAGAGGGTCACTCGCAGCCTAACGCCACGTTAGTCACGTGCCTGCTCCCTCATGTCACCTCCTCATGTGGCGCTTTATCACCTCACATCCTCCCAGGAGGAAGCACTATGACAGAGAGGGCACAGTCACATAACCTGTGTTTCAGTCCTGTCGCAATCACTCTGTTTTACCCTGAGTTACCGCTTTCACCTCATGCGGGGCCCGGTGTATACATTAGGCGTTATCAGAAAGCACACGGTATATATGGGTTCTTGCTTTCAGCGTCCGCTGGGGGCTGGAAACCCCCCAGATGAGGAGCGGGGCGGCGGCTATATAATAACCGAGAGGGAGACTGGAGAGGTCTTGCTGGTGAGTTCCAGCACTTCGCTGGGGCTCTCAAATTAGCCTTTCTTTTTCTTTCTTTTTTTTTTTTTTTAATTGATTTATTTTGAGAGAGAGGGAGGGAGAGAGAATCCCAAGCAGTTTCTGCACCATTAGTGCAGAGCCTGATGCGGGGCTCGAACTCACGAAACCGTGAGATCAAGACTGGAGCTGAAACCAAGAGTCGGAGGCTTAACCCACTGAGCCAACCAGGCACCCCTCAAATTAGGATTTCAGTCACCTCACTGGCGTTGCAGGACGGACAGCCACTGTGGCACAGTGACTGGGCCACGCAGGCACACCGGTTCCTCAGAAACCCTCCAGAAAACATCTGAGCGGGAACAGCATCCTGTGCGACTTCAGAGAAGAACCTTGGACTTCCTCAAACCTCATTATGGCTGAGAATGAGCTCCCCAGGTCGGTCCTGGCAAAAGCAACTTGGTGTCTTTAAAACCACAATGCAACGAGGCAACTCTAAAAAGGATACTTGTGAGGCAGTCTGGGAAATTTCAACACTTCCCTTTGATGATATTAAGGAATAGCTTGGTTTTTCAGACATGCTGGTGCGTTGTAAGTAAGTTTTTGAGAAGGAATCCTTGGCTATTAGAGATGCCAACAGCTACAACCGGCTTCAAACAATCTAGGGATGCAGAGAAGAGGGTCAGTGTAGACATGGAGTTGGATTGGCCATGAGTTGCTAATTGCTCAAGCTGGGGGGTCAGTGGGGCTCATTCCACCGTTCTGCTTTGGTATGTGTTTGGAATTTCTCATTAAAACCTCCGCAAAGCCGGGACACCCAGCTGGCTCAGCAGGTGGAGCTTGAGACTCCTGATCTTGGGTCATGTGTTTGAGCCCTAAGTTGGGGTAGAGATTGCTTAAAAAAAACTTTTTTAAGCCGGGGTGCCTGGGTGGCCCAGTCGGCTGAGCGTCTGGCTTTGGCTCAGATCATGATCTCGCCGTCTGTGAGTTCGAGTTCGAGCCCCGCGTTGGGCTCTGTGCTGACAGTTCGGAGCCTGGATCCTGCCTCGGATTCTGTGTCTCCCTCTCCACCCCTCCCCCACTCATGCTCTGTCTCTCTCACTCTCAAAAATGAATAAATGTTAGAAAAAATTTTTTTAACTTTTTTAAGGGGCACCTGGGTGGCTCAGACAGTGGAGCATCCAACTCTTGATTTTGGCTCAGATCATGATCTCACGATCCGTGAGATCAAGCCCCGTGTTGGGCTCTATGCTGACAGTGTGGAGCCTGCTTGGGATTCTCTCTCTCCCTCTCTCTCTGCCCCTCCCCTGCTTGCTCTCTCTCTCTCTCTCAAAATAAATAAATAAACATTAAAAAAATAAAACTGCATGGGCACCTGGGTGGCTCAGTCAGTTAAGCATCAGACTTCGGCTCAGGTCATGATCTCAGGGTTCATGAGTTTGAGCCCCTCATGGAGCTGCCTGCTTCACATCTGCTGTGTCCCTCTCTCCCTCTGCCCCTCCCCCACTCTCTTTCTCTCTTAAAAGCAAATAAACATTAAAAAAAAAAACGGCTGAGACATCTCATTACACAGAGAGGTCATCTAATGTAAGTCTGTAACTATAAAAGACATTTTATTCATTCATTCACTCGTTCAAAAATATAATTACATATAATATATATAATTATATACCTATAAGTATGGTAAAATTCATTTAATGTAAAATTCACCATTTCAACCATTTTATAGTATGCATTATGTCAATTATAGCTCAAAAAAAAAAAAAAGTGTAGGGGCCCCTGGGTGGCTCAGTCGGTTGAGCGACTGACTGACTCTTGATTTCAGCTCAGGTCATGATCCCAGGGTGCTGGGATCAAGCCCCACATTGGGCTCTGCACTAACAGCTCGGAGACTGCTCGGGATTCTCTCTCTCTCCCTCTCTTTCTGCCGCTCACCTGCTCACACTGTCTCTGTCTCTCTCTCTCAGAATAAATACACCTAAAAAAAATAAAATTCAGAAAGTACACAAGAGTTTGCAGTGAAAAGCTTCCCTCCGACCTCTCTGCCCCAGTGGCACACAGCTTCCTCTCCAGAGGCATCTGTTTCCCACACACCCTTCCAGAGATTAAACCTCCCCTCCCCGCTGGTTCACCAGAATGGTACCATTTTGTACACACCGCTTTGCAGCTGGCCTTTCCCCCATCACTTACCTTGGGTTCATTCTGTAACAGAACACAAACAGCTCCTTCCCTTTTTCCCAGCTGCGTAGTACTCCACACGGTCAGGCTGCTTCACCCCTGTGGTAAGTGCTTCGGGGTTCTGGAAACTCTTTTCCCAGCCAGCTCAGAGTCTAAAAAGCACTTTATTTTGATAAGGGGGCAATAAAGACAAACCAGAGGCTTCTGCCTCGAGGCCGACCATCATCGGAGCTATCTTCGCAGACGGGCCCTCGGAAGGGCAAAGGCAGCTAACCTGGAGGGTTCTCCAGGGGATCTGCCAGGTGTTGCTGGTGAAGGTGGCAGGGAATTGCTGGCCATCTTAGCCTCTAGGACATAATTGATCGTGTCACCTGTGTCCTCCCTTCTTTCCTGATTAGAAAAGAAAGGACTTCTTGGGGAAATTGAGAAGTGCATACAGAAGCAGAAATTTACCCAGAGTTGTTTGTAAGCATTTAAAAAAATTTTTTGTTAATGCTTATTTTTGAGACAGAGAGAGACAGAGCATGAACGGGGGAGGGTCAGAGAGAGAGGGAGACACAGAATCCGAAGCAGGCTCCAGGCTCGGAGCTGTCAGCACAGAGCCCAACGTGGGGCTTGAACTCACAGATGGTGAGGTCATGACCTGAGCTGAAGTCGGACGCTCAACCGACTGAGCCACCCAGGCGCCCCTGGAAGCATTTTTAATAGCTGCTTAAAACTGAATTGTACTGGGAGGTGCCTGGGTGGCTCAGTCAGTTGGGTGTCCAACGCTGATTACAGCCCAGGTCATGGTCTTGAGGTACGTGGGATGGGGCCCCACATTGGGCTCCATGCTGAGAGCACAGAGCCTGCTTGGGATTCTCTCTCTCTCTTTCTCTGCCCCTGTCTCACTTGTGCGCGCGCGCTCTCTCTCTCTCTCTCTCAAATAAATAAACTTAATAAAAAACTGAATTGCATTGGGGTGCCTGGGTGGCTCAGTCATTTAAGCATCCGACTCTTGATTTTGGCTCAGGTCACGATCTCATGGTTCATAGGTTTGAGCCCCACATCAGGCTCTACACTGAGCTGAGGCTGGTTGAGATTCTCTCCTTTCTTGGCTCTCTGCCCCTCCCCCACTTGTCCTCTCCCCCCCCAAAAATTAATAAACTTTAAAACTGTATTGCATTGAAACACTGTAACTTACTTATCTCTGCTTTCACTTCTGCATCTTAGAGATCCAGGAACTAAAGCCACATCAGATGTTTATTTTAAGGAGCTAGAGAAACATCTAAGTCCATGCACCAAATGAGACAGGTAAGACACTTGGCACCAGGTATGAATATTTGAAAATTATCTCTACGAAACAGAAACCGTATTAATGAATAATCTCGAGGATGAAGAGAAGACCAGTGGCTGATAATGAAGGCTTCGGGGATTCCAACAGTTACTGGATAGTAAGCTAAGAACCCTGCATATTAAATAGAGGAACATTTATTTATTTTTTTTTCAACGTTTATTTATTTTTGCGACGGAGAGAGACAGAGCATGAACGGGGGAGGGGCAGAGAGAGAGGGAGACACAGAATCGGAAACAGGCTCCAGGCTCTGAGCCATCAGCCCAGAGCCCGACGCGGGGCTCGAACTCACGGACCGCGAGATCGTGACCTGGCTGAAGTCGGACGCTTAGCCGACTGCGCCACCCAGGCGCCCCGAGGAACATTTATTTAAATAGAATAGAAGCCCTGTCTCCTCAGTAACTACAGGAGACGCCTGCCAACCTAGGCACTAAACGTTTGCTAGCTTGGACGGAGCGCGCGGCCGGAGGGAGAGGCACCTGGGATGCGGGAAGAGAATTCGTGGACGGCATACGTGTTGGGGCAGGGGCTGCAGCGCGCAGGTGGTAGTGGAATCCACAGGAACAGCCACAACTCGTGCGAAGAGTGTGGAGGATGAGGAGAGGTCAAGGGCAGAGTCCCGGGCACGCTGGCGGCCGAGAGCGTGGGGAGTGTCACTATAGCCCGGGGCTCTGAGCACGGCCTCGTCAACAACCCCACCCCAGAAACTCTTCCTGCCCGACCCGGGTGGACAGCGCTGGCAGGAGGGCTTGGGAACCTTTAGGGATGTCTGGATCAGCAGGGGACTTGGGAGGGGAGAGCAGGGGAGAAGGGTTTTAGGGCCTAAAAAGAGGTCCCTATCACCAGGGACCTGAAAAACGCACAGAACTCTTCCTTCCCTAACAATACAGTTTCCCCTGAAAATGGACCTAATAATAGGCCTCACACTACTACCACGGCTAAATTGGACTCCACTGACTCACAAGTCTTTTTATGTCTTCAGTTCCGATCCCTGCTTCCCATACAACTCGGTAAATGACAACACCGTTGTTCTTTCCCGAAGAATCTATTTCAGGGATGGGCAGTGGATGGTCTCCGGCTGTGTGCTATTATTACCTGCGGCGTAGCGGGGCCTTTTATAGCATTCGTTTCAAACATAAAGGAGAAGGGGGAATGCAAAATGAAGCGGAGTGCTGTCTTGCAAGGCAAATCTCCTGAGATGAATGTCTTTCTCCCGAAGTCCCCGGTGTCAGGGGGAAACACCGGACGAGACGGCCACTCCATAAATCTTGCCGCACGGTGTTTGCGCGCATCCTCGTGGGTTAGAAGCAGCATTCGACCGAGAGAGTCTGTTGAGTGAAACATCACCGGCTCCCGTTTGACCAAAAATGGCTACAGATAAACAAGTCTCATCCCTGGCAGGATGCGGCTCCGTCTGGCAAATGTTTATCAAGCGCCAGCTGTGTTCCAGGGATGCAGAGGTGGAGAGCCACGGTCCGTGGCCCCTGGTAGCCCCCGGGGTACACCGGGAAAGGACACTCTGGGTCATCGATGGGAAGGAGGCAGTGCCTTCGCAAAGAACGTGTACTGTTCACTGTCAATTAATAAACTAGCATCTGGTTTACTCAGAAACCGGTGGGGGGGGGGGTGTGTGCTAGCTTACACAGCTTGGTTGGCAGAAGCCAATACTCAATAGCAAGCAACTCTGATCTCTGGATGTTTTCAGCTGAGGCCTGGATCGTGCCACAGGTGCAGGTCATTAAAAATCCCTGGGGGGGGAGGGGCGGGAGGGGCAGGTAGAAGAGGCCCAGGGTCTCCTTCCTGCCGGCAGGGTGCTTGGTGCTTGGTGCTAACACTGTTATTCCCTCAGTCCTGAACCAGGTGAGGGAACAGCTGGTGGCCAAGGGCAGGGGATGGAGGGAGTGGGTGGAGGTGGAGACAGACACACACACACACACACACACAGAGGGAGGTGGACAGATGCTGTTGGGGAGGCACAGACACTAAGGGTGTCTTTTTTTTTTTTTTTTTTTTTTTTTACTGTGACACCCTTTTCAAATTTTAGTAATTGTGGCACTGAGAATGTCTTACCCTGACATTTCTCTTTGGATGTGACAGCTCTTACAGTGGAGAATTTATTTAAATATTCAAATGGATTTTAAAGGATTCCTGGAAGAAGCTATGGCTCTTAGTATTATTAATCTGAGTCTGCTGAAGTCAGTTCGCTTCTGGACCAGGAACTCAAAACCCTCCCTCTCTGTGGACAGAGAGAACTGGGGGGGGGACCAGCCATTGCTGCCAGAGCCATGATTCCTATCACGATTGTCATCTCTCTGAGGGGACACATCCGGAGGCAGACGACTCAAGGTTGGATGTTTGAACGCTGAGATCCCAAGTATTTACTCCTGCCCCTAACATTTTCCGGGCCCCAATCTTCTGTGCTCTGTGGTCCTAAACGCTGGGCTTTCACTCGAGTGCTCGCCATCTGTTCAAACAAACCTGTTCTTTCTTCTCTCCCGGGTAAGTTACGCACCATAAAATGCACGCGTCGTATTTGTATGGTCCAGGATTTTTAGCAAAGTTATGGACCTGTGCAACCACCACCACTATCCAGCCTTCAGACGTTTCCATGGACCCCCTAAAAGCTCCTTCATTGTCACCTGTAGTCCGTCTCTCTCTCCCACCCAAACCCCACAATCATTGATCTGCTTTCTGTCTCTATCAGAGCTTCTTTTTAGAACACAGTTTGGGTTGTGACCATCCATAAATACTTCTACATGAAGCTGGGGTGGTCCTCTGGGTAAGAATACAAATTGCATTCCTCAATTTAAAAAAGATTAAAAAAATATTTATTTATGTTTGAGAGACAAACTGTGAGAGGGGGAGGGGCACTCAACCGACTGAGCCACCCAGGCACCCCTGCACTCCTCAATTTTTTACAACAGAATGTAACCTCACGCCTGTGTGTCTGTCTTTGGCCATGACCAGACCTGCCCAAGGAAAGCAGCGCAGTGGACATGAACGGAAAATTGTTAGGCCTTGCAGTATAGGAGCAGGGAGAGGGAGATTGCTGTGAATTCTAGCACACACGACAGGAAGTTCAAGGCCTAGGATGTGGCTATCGGGCCCAAGTAACATGCCTGTCCTCCGAGTAGCAGACAGACAGCTTTACATGGAGGTACAAGCTGTTTCTGGGTGATAAGCAGTAAACGTGGTTCTATAGGTATTGGACCCAGCGGACATCTCATTTTGTGTGGGCTCGCAAGACACGCCTCAGTGAGATACGGAAGAGGCAGGCATCAGAGAACTTCCTGGGAGCGCCTGGGTGACTCAGTCGGTTAAGTGTTCGACTTCCACTCAGGTCATGATCTCACGGTTCGTGAGTTTGAGCCCCGCTCTGTGCTGACAGCTCAGAGCCTGGAGCCTGCTTTGGATTCTGTGCTCCCTCTCTCTCTGCCCCTCCCCTGCTCACGAACTCTCTCTCTCTCTCTCTCTCTCTCAAAAATAAACATTAAAAATTAAAAACACACACAAAAAAGAGCTTCCTGATTCCTTTCCTCATTTGTACGTCTTGCATTGCTTTCCTCCTGCTTCAGAAATAAGCCAAAGCCAGATGCCTGGTGGCTCAGTCGGTTGAGCGTCCGACTGTTGATTTCAGCTCAGGTCATGATCTCACGGTTCATGACATCGAACCCGGTGTCAGGCTCCACGTTGATCGTGGAGACTGCTCATGCTCTCTCTCTCTCTCTCTCTCTCTCTCTCTCTCAAAGAGAAAAAACAAACAAACCAAAGTAAAAGTAACTATGAACCATGTCTCCGCTGTCATGCAACACCCGACAGACTGCGTTCCGGCTCGAGCAGTGTCTCACATGAACGCACACGGCATTTGCCTTGCTCACTGCCACAAACATCTGGATGCTCCTTTCTCAACCACAGAGGGCAATCTCGACTGGCCTGTCATACAGCTCGTTTCTCAAAACTCCAGAGCAGACGTCTCGTTCCTTAGCTTCTCTGGTGCCCCTTCCCTGGGAAGGAGAGGGTGGGTTCCAATCTCGCTTGCCCTGATGCTTGTGCGAACTTGGGCAAGTTACCCGTCATCTCCAAGCCTTGTTTGGACAAGTCAGGTATCTGCCTCGGTGGGTTATCCTGAGGATAAAGGAGATAATGTAGGTACAGAGCACTGCCCGCTGCCTGGCATGTAGTCCGTGCTCAGTAAACAGCAATGGTAGTGGTGTTTCGACATGACTGGTTTCACAAGCCTGTCGCCCAATGTTTGCATCACAACGTGTCCCTGCTCAAACCAGGAGGTCAGAATGTTTCACTTCGGTTTGGGAAACAGTGAGGGAGTCGAGGGGGCACTAACATTTCTTAATCCTTATCATCTCCACGGTGGAAAATATCAATCGTTATCATCTCATTTTAGAAATAAGGACACTGAGCCTCGTTCTTGGCGGTAGTCGCTCAGGTTGGCCTGCATGGGAAGCCGGTGCCCCTCCCGGCTCAAGATCTCAGGGCACCTGGGTGGCTCAGGCAGGGAAGCGTCCGACTCTTGATTTCAGCTCAAGTCATGATCTCACAGTTCTTGAGTTCGAGCCCGGTGTCAGTCTCTGCACCGACAGCTCAGAGCCTGCTTGGAATTCTCTCTCCCTCTGTCTGTCCCTCCCCTGCTCACTCTCTCTAAATAAATAAACATTAGGGGAAAAAAAGTTACAGAAAAAAAAAAAAAAAAAAAAAGCTAAAGATCCCTGTAGAGCAAAAGCTCTCCAGTCACCTGTTGGCAGAGGAGGCAGACTCTCACCTGCCTGGAGGGAGAACAGAGTCAACTCTCAACAACGTCTAACTGGAATTTGCTGAAGTCGAAGAGAAACACGCATTTCCCCAGGTCGGCAGAGGTCACAACTCACATTCCAAATATGACAGGGATGATGTTACACGGCGGGTCTGGGGGGGTGGAGGGGGGTGTCTCTGGACAGAGGGTGGTAAAGAGCTCTGCAAGTTGGCCTGAAGGAAATGGAGAAGCATTGGGAGTCTTGCTCCAAAGAATATTCAACAAAGAGTAGCCTGTCTCCATCCTCCACACCCAAAATGCATGGTGCTTGTGTGTGTATATGTGTGTCCATGTGTTTGAGCACTTGCTGGAGACCCGCCACCTTCCCTAAATGTGTTCGGGTTAATTTCACTTGCTCTGAGTTTTCCCTCATCCTAAAGTCAGTCTACACTTAGGTGTCTGGCATCTTTCCCTGCACTGCAGTCGGGTTCCCTTGTGCTGTTGTCCATCACGTGTATGCCACGACATGACCATCTTCTGCTTGACTCTCCGATGAGATCCCGAGACCGTGTTCCGCATTTTTTCACTTCTCTCCATTCCCCCCAACATTTAACCCAGAAATATGCTGGAAATGGATAGATGCTTATGGAGTGATAAAAAAAATAAGCAAGGTCACAAACCCGAAGAAAGACTTTAGATCTGGGTTTTTGTTTTTTTTTCCTAGAGTTCTATCTGAACAGAAATCACATGTTAAATAAATGACTAAACTTTGTGTTAGAGTTCACAAAAAATGAGCAAATTAAAGTGAAATGCCAAAGGGGCAAGGGAAATAACTTTCGCTACAGAGAAATAATGAACTTTCGGGTCATGTCTAGCCAAGGGGGGCTTAGTCACAGGGAAGCTGTCAAACACCTTTTGGAGAAGCTCTCGAGGCACACGTATCACTGGGGGAGCGCGTGGAGGCCGGCGCCGGGTGCAGCCGGGCGCCTGTGACCACGTGCACGCGTTGTTTTGCTGATGTTCCCGATCCCGTTGGAGGGTTCACCTTCCTTCTGACTCACTGTCTTAAATGTTTCCCTTTGTATCTGCCAACTGTCGGAATTGGTGTTTCAACTGTTCTGACCATCTGCTGGGAGAAAACTTCCAGATTATGTCACAGTTTTCGGAACCTCAAATCACACAGTTTTGGAGTTGGAGGACTTAGGAATCAGCAAGCCTAACTCCTTCACTTGCGGGCTCACAAATGCTTCTGCTCCGCCTTGAGTGTCGGCCCCAGTGCCGGGTGCTGGGGAGGCAGAGATGGCTCATGAGGTCCTGGGGCTCCCGGCACCTACACTCCAGCAGGGAAATCAGATTCTGCAAGGTGACCCGGGTGCCCCAATAAAGGGGTGTCCAAGGGACACATACGCTGTGCACGGGAGGAGGGCGGAGACTTCATACATGGTTGAGTGTTTACTGAGCAGGGGAGAATGTAAGTGGGAAAAGATTAGTCAAATATAAAACTGGAGAGGAAGGTAGGGGCCGGATCAGTAAACATTTACTGAGCACCAGTGACGTATCAGGTCACCAGACTGTATGCTAATTGCCAAAGATGTGAAAGCGACAGCTTTGCCCTCAAGGAATTTATAATTTAGCCAGATGTGACTATATACATTAAAGATATACAGGAAGGGATCATCGGCTCTCCTTGGAGGTGGGGACAGAGAGGGGTGTATTGCGGAAGGTACCCGAGGATGCCGTCTCGGGCTAAGGCTTCCCAGGTGGACCAGAGTGGGGAGGGCATTGTAAACGGAAGGAACAGCAAGTATCCAACACAACACGAAGTCTTTCAGGAACCTGAAACAGTGTGATATGGTCACACATTTAGCTCACTTGGGGAGAGTGGGAGGGGATGAGGTTGGACAGACAGGACAGACAGGACAGAGCGAACTCTTACCCTGGAACTCCACACTCAGCAGCTTCGAGTGTGCCCTGGAAGTAATTAGGAACCTGTGAGCGGTGAATCGATCAGGGGACAGATGCAATCAGGTTTCTGTTTTGGAAAGAACCTACTGAGGGCGCTCAGTCGGTTAAGCGTCTGACACTCCATTTCGGCTCAGGTCACGATCTCATGGTTTGTGGGATTGAGCCCTGCATTGGGCTCTGTGTTATCAGCTTGGATTCTCTCTCTCTCTCTCTCTCTCTCTCTGCCCCTCTCCTACTCTCTCTCTCTCTCAAAATAAATAAACTTAAAAAAAACAGAAAGGACCTACTCTTAGCTGGCTGGTACACAAGAATTGGTTATACCGTTATCAATTCTTTTCTGTATGTTCCATAATAATTACAGAAGAACACCCACTAGCAGGGTGGACAAGTGTCTGATGTCTGACGGGGAGCAAAGATGGGTAGAGGGACCAGTTAGAGGCTGTCGCCTGGTCTACGTGGGAAGGGATGAGAGTCAGAACCAGTGGCAGTAGTCTGTGAGTTTGAAGAGCTGGTCAGGAGCTGAGGTCCCCCGGACATGGGGTGGGGGGAGACTGGGTGTGGGCGAAAAGTCCAGGGTGACCACCAGCTTCCGGTGTGGGTAACTGGGAAGGACGCATTCTCCGGAAATGGAGACTGAGGTGGATGAACAGGTCCAGGAAGAAAGATGAACTCACATGTAGACGTGTGCTGGAGATGCGGGTCAGATAAGCAGATAGAAATTTCTAGTAGGCAGGAGGATTTATGAGTCTAGAGCTCAGGTAAAGTAAAGTAGGAAGCAGAGAGGAAACAGTGACCTGGGGCCAAGGAGGATCCTGAGAAACTTGGAAACGAGGGGACAGAAGGTGTAAGGGAGGAGGGAGAGGAAAGCGTCGGAAGCTGCACAGATACTGAATAAAGTGAAGTCACTGCCTTTGGCCCCAGCTCAACTCTGTCCCAGTGAACTTTGCCAGAGTGGTTTCAGTGGCCCGTCTGGAGACAGAAAAGGGGGTGATGTACTACTGCAGGTGTGGAGGGCTCTCTGTCAGGGACTCACCGTGTGGGGAAAGGGGATCCGAGATGTTCAGAGGACACAGGATTGAGGACAGGGTATCCGTGAGACTTAGAAACTTGAGCAAATTTACGTGGTGGGGGCGGGGGCAGGAGGAGCTGGTAAAGGGGGGCAGCCGACAACAAAAGAAGACAGAAGGAGTGACTGCAGGAGCATGGACCGGAAGAGCAGGCTGTGCACTGACCAAAGACACAGCAGCAGCAAGATACTGGCAGACAAGAGGTGGGAAGGGGCAGAAAGTGGTCACACCACGGTTACGGGATTGGGACATCGAGGGAATTGAGGCCGAAGCCTCAACTTCACCTGTGAAGCGAGAAACGAGGTGAGGAAGGGAAGGCCCAGAGAGGTGGTAACTTGCATGACAACCGCCAGTTTGCCAACTGTCCCCGGGACACTGAAGGCAGGGAGGGACCAAAGAAAGAGGCAGGCCGCTCCAGACGGGTGGGTGGTGGGTTCGAGAAACACGGGAACTGACATTTGAGGCTTATCTTGGGTGGCTGCAAGACAAGCAGATTTCCATACCGTCTGCCAGAATCTTAGGAGTTCAGCCACGTATTCAGGACAGACGGTCTCAACACCTTGCTCTCTCAGGGCTGCATCCTTGAAAACAGCTTGGGCTGCGGGAAGGCCGGCAGGACGTACACGACCCGGCTGGGAAAGAGGTGAGGGGCCTCCGATTGCTCCGGTGCCGCCCAAGGAGCAGCTGGCGGTCACAACCTCTCTATGACCTCCTCCAACAATAACCCACGGGGAGTAAGATTTTAACTCAAGTGTCTTGACTCCTTGCCTGGTGCTCTATTCCCTATGTTATACTCACTTAGGTTGAAGATACTTATGTCACTTGGAGATATGTTAAAATGGGGCTTTTTGGACTTTTCTCTTTTTTTTAAAGTGTATTTATTTCAGGGGGGGGGGGCGGCGCCTGGGTGGCTCAGCCAGTTAAGTGTCCGATTTCGGCTCATGTCATGATTCACAGTTTGTGGGTTCCAGTGTCGCATCAGGCTCTGTGCTGACAGCTGGGAGGCTGGAGCCTGCTTGGGATTCTGTCTCCCTCTCTCTCTGCCCCTCCCCCACTTACACTCTGGCTCTCTCTTAAAAATAAACATTAAAAAAAATTTTTTTTAAGTGTATTTTTTGAGAAAGAGAGAGAGAGAGAGGGAGAGAGAAAACGTGGTCACTTGGGGGAGGGGCAGAGAATCCCAAGCAGGTTCCGCACAGTCAGTGCAGAGCCTGACATGGACCTCGAACTCATACACCGTGAAATCGTGACCTGAGCTGAAATCGAGAGTTGGATGCTTAACTGACTGAGCCACCTAGGCGCCCCTGGACCTTTCTTTTGAAAGATCACTAGACAAGGCTGGCTTCATATGAGAGCAGAACAGGCCGCCTTGTCATCAAAGACAAGAAGCTTGTCAAGACCCTGGATGGAGACCTTCTGAAAATGGGGAAGACAGCAGAAGCTGACCCTCAGATAAGGATCCTGACTTACTCGTGCCACTCCCAGGGGCTTAGAACTGCGATTTTCACCTCGGTGAAAGAGATTCTGGGGAACTACCTGGAGAAGAGCATATGGAGGCGTGGGGGAAGGAGTGGTTGAGAGTGAATTCTGGTCAGGTCTCTTGGCCTCTCTGTACATTGCCCTTCGGAGCGTAACATGCATGTCTGATGAAGAGGTGGATGGGAACGTGACACTGAAGCAGGTCAGGAGAGCTGGCCAAGGGGGCAGGCAGAGAAAGCAGCCGGGAAAAGCAAAGGAAGGACGCTAGAGACGAGAGCCATCACGGGGTCTTGCGCGGGCCCCGCCAGATGGAGTGAAATCAGGCAGACACTGCGCAACTGGAATCCCAATCACCTCCACTTAGAAAAACACAGCCTGTGCTCTTGTTTCCGTAACAGGCATTAGGAAAAGGAGAGGAGAAACCCTTCACGTCGCCATCACAGATCTTAGAACGGGAAGAGACTGTGCTCCCAACCCATTAAGCCCAATTCACAGCCTCTTCTTCCCCCCAGATTGCCGGTCTTGCCCCCTTCTGTGATTTCTTCAATGATACCAACTGGCTTCTAGGGGCAGTAGTAAAACTCGGTTGCTTGAATGTCAACCAACATTCAGGCCAGGTCATAATCTCGCGACTTGTAAGATAGAGCCCACAACCGGGCTCTGTGCTGACAGCACGGAGCCTGCTTGGGATTCTCTCTCTTCCGCTGTCCCTCCCTCTCTCTCAGAATACATAAATAAACATTAAAAAAATATTTTAAGGGGCGCCTGGGTCACTCGATCAGTTAAGCATCCAACTTTGGCTCAGGTCTCATGATTCATGGGTTCGAGCCCCACATCAGGCTCTGTGCTGTCAGCTCGGAGCCTGGAACCTGCTTCAGATTCTGCATGTCTCTCTCTCTGCCCCTCTCCATTCATTCTCTGTCTCTCTCTCACTCAAAAATAAATAAACATTAAAAAAAATTTGTAAAATATTTTAAAACTCAGGTAGCAAACAAACATTGGCTCGCTCCCTACCCCCCACAGAAAAAGTCCCCTACACAAAGGACTTTTCACATGGGAGGGGGACACTCAGGGGCGGAACTGCATTAGGATCTTGTCATCTCCGATCAGAACAATTCTGTGTAATTAAAGCCACAGGGCTACAGATGTGAATCTGAACCGATGCCTCATATAACCTGAAATGTTTTCTTGGAGCTTAAACATTTATGTAACATATAATAACTAATTGTCACTAGCATCCACATAGCATCTTTCTTCACTTGAGCCTAAAGCACTTCATTTATGTTAATTAATTCTTACCATAACCTCATGAGGAAGAGAAGCAGTGAGGACTATTATTCCCATTTTGCAGAGGATAAAGTCAGGGCAGGGAAACATGCTGACATTCCCCCAGGTCTGAAAAAGTGAGCAGAAGGCAATCATAATTTAATTCTTGTTTAGGAACTTATTTATTGGGTTTCATTCATATGCTTGGCTCTGTGCAAGATGGTCAGTGTGCTTATGGATGGGGTGGGGAGGTTTGGAGTGCGGCAGGGAAAGGTCGTTTAAATAACACACTATGAAGATAGAAAGACACAGGCGCCTAGGTGGCTCAGTGGCTAGTGGCTCAGTGGCTAGGTGGTTCCCTGGTGTTTACTTTTTCACTTGTTCATCTTCCCCATGAGAATGGAAGCCCTCTGAGGGCAGGGCTTTTATCCTTATTCATTAATGGTTTCAGGGCCCAGAACAGTACCCGGCATCTAGTGTGTACTGAAAAGATATTTGTTAAACCAATGAAGAATGCCTGAGGTTCACAGTTCCAGTTCTGCCACTGACCAGTTTGAGCTTGGAGAAGTCATTTCATCTTCCAGGGCATTAGTTTAAAAAAAAACAAAAAAAGTGGGGTGCCTGGGTGGCTCAGTCAGTTGAGCATCCAACTCCTGATGTCAGCCCAGGGCATGATCCCAGGGTTGTGGGATCGAGCCCTGAGTCAGGCTCTGTGCTGAGTGTGGAGCCTGCTTAGGATTCTCTCTCTGTCCCTCTGCCCCTCTCTCTGCTCGTACGCTCTCTAAAAATAAAAATAAATTTAAAAATAAAAATAAATTCTTTAAACGGTGAGGAATGTGAGGAAATAGGTATGTAGCCCTGGCTGCACTTTTCGGTGGGGAGGCCGCAAGGGCAGAGTCCTGTCTTCCGCGGCTCCACATCCGTCTTGGAGCGGAAGAGTCTGGGCAGTGGCTCATGATGTGTGGAGTATGGAACGAAAAGAAAACTGTGTTTCACTGTGGAAAGAGCAGCAAGGCTTTCTGAATCATCACTGACTTGATCCAAATCCTGCTGCCACTTACAGCTGTGGCCTTGAACCGATTACATAACCTCTGGAGCCTCAGTTTTGTCATCTTTAAAGTGGCCATTGTCCCCAAACAGCCAAAGCAATCTTGAAAAAGAAAACCAAAGCAGGAGGCATCACAATCCCGGACTTCAAGCTACACTACAAAGCTATGATCATCAAGACAGTATGGTACTGGCACAAGAACAGACACTCAGATCAACGGAAAAGAATGGAGAACCCAGAAATGGACCCACAAACGTATGGCCAACTAATCTTTGACAAAGAAGGAAAGAATATCCAATGGAATCAAGACAGTCTCTTCAGCAAGTGGTGCTGGGAGAACTGGACAGCGATATGCATAAGAATGAACCTGGACCACTTTCTTATACCGTACACAAAAATACACTCAAAATGGATCAAAGACCTAAATGTAAGACAGGAAGCCATCAAAATCCTCGAGGAGAAAGCAGGCAAGAACCTCTTTGACCTTGGCCGCAGTAAATTCTTACTCAACACGTCTCCGAGTCAAGGGAAACAAAAGCAAAAATGAACTTTTGGGACCTCATCAAAATAAAAAGCTTCGGCACAGCGAAGGAAACAATCAGCAAAACTAAAAGGCAAACGACGGAACGGGAGAAGATATTTGCAAATGACACATCAGATAAAGGGTTAGCATCCAAAATCTATAAAGAACTTATTAAACTCAACACCCAAAAAACAAATAATCTAGTGAAGAAATGGGCAAAAGACATGAACAGACACTTCTCCAAGGAAGACATCCAGATGGCCAACTGACACATGAAAAAATGCTCCACATCACTCATCATCAGGGAAATACAAATCAAAACCATGATGAGATACCACCTCACACCTGTCAGAATGGCTCACATTAACAACTCAGGCAACAACAGATGCTGGCGAGGATGCGGAGAAAGAGGATCTCTTTTGCACTGCTGGTGGGAATGCAAGCTGGAGCAGCCACTCTGGAAAACAGTATGGAAATTCCTCAAAAAATTAGAAATAGAACTACCCTACAGTCCAGCAATTGCACTACTAGGTATTTATCCAAGTGATACAGGTGTGCTGTTTTGAAGGGACACATGCACCCCAATGTTTATAGCAGCACTACTGACAACAGCCAAAGTATGGAAAGTGCCCAATGTCCATCGATGAATGAATGGATAAAGAAGATGTGGTATGTATATATATACATATATACATATACATACATATATATATATAGTGGTATATATATATATATATATACATACACACACAATGTGTATGTATATATGGAGTACTACTTGGCAATCAAAAAGAATGAAATCTTGCCATTTGCAACTATGTGGATGGAACTGGAGGGTATTGTGCTAAGCTAAATTAGTCAGAGAAAGACAAACATCATATGACTTCACTCATATGAGGACTTTAAGACACAGAACAGATGAACATAAGGGAAGAGAAGCAAAATAACAGAAAAACAGGGAGGGGGACAAAACATAAGAGACTCTTAAATATGGAGAACAAACAGAGGGTTATTGGGGGGGTTGGGGGGGGGGTGGGCTAAATGGGTAAGGGGCATTAAGGAATCTGCTCCTGAAATCATTGCTGCACTATATGCTAATTTGGATGTAAATTAAAAAAATAAAATTAAAATAAAAAAAATACAGTGGTCGTTGTCCAAGGTCACTCACAGCCTCTGAATGAAGGACTCTTTAGCTGCCAGGATCCCCCAGGGACGTCTGCTGGTGTATTTTGCCTCCAGATCACTGGGTCAACGTGAGGCTTAATATTATGGGTAAATGAGGTTAATTTACAGAGCTATTTGAGGAAAAGTCATTGAGATATAACACTAATAACAGAGACAAAAAAAACATCAACTAACATAGGGCAGTCTTTTCCAGATGTGTCAACAGGGCCAAGGACTTTACTACCCGGCAGAGCATAACGGATGCTGTGACAGTAAGCTTTAGTTGCCAAGAGTAGTTTAAATCATGTCCCATTTTCTGTGTTCATGGCAGAGAAGTACTACGTTTTATGTACATTTCTATCAAAAGTGGTTCCAGTGAGGCGCACCTGGGTGGCTCAATCGGTTAAGCGCCCAACCTCGGCTCAGGTCACGATCTCACAGCTCGTGGGTTTCAGCCTCGCAACAGGCTCTGTGCTGATGGCTCAGAGCCCGGAGCCTGCTTAGGATTCTGTGTCTCCCTCTTTCTCTGCCCCTCCCCTGCTCACACTCATGCTCTCTCTCTCTCTGAAAAATTAAAAAAAAAAATAAAAAAATAAAAAATAAATTTTTAAGTGGTTCCAGAGAAAACATTTTAATGCTTAAAGGCTAAATGTCCGTTACCTGAAAAATTTCTTTTCACGGAACAGATTATTCCCCAATGATGCCAGAAAATGAGGTGTAAAACTGATAAAATATCAGACAGAATATAAGAAGACATTATGGGCAGAAATAGTCTCACTTGAAATTGGTCAGAATTATCTACAGTTCTTCCCAGAAACTCTCAGAAGCTTGGAGCTCCTAAGCGCTTACGAAATTAAAGAAATCACGCTCTTTCCGGTGCGAGTCCTCATTACCTAGAAGTAATGCCCTAATAAAGTCAGAAGGCAGTCAGCAAACTGCTCAACAGCCCTCTTTTTCCCAAATATCCTCCCTGCCTCCTGATACCAGGTGGGGAAGCAGTTTTCTGAGTTTTCCAACTGTGACATTGCTACCATGTATTTATTCTCATCTTTTCTTCCAAGTTTATATTTCCTATTCCTGCCTCCTAAATAGGAGTATTTCCTGAGGCGTAGGCCTTGGCCTTCTGCTCTTCTCTATAAATACTTTCTCTTTTGGAAAGATCATATACACTGAGGAGTTCAACTGTTGTTTCTTCACGGATGACTCACACACTTATATACTGTGCCATAACCTCTCTGTCTTCAGCCATCTCATAGTCTCCAAATCTGTTTGAGATCTGAGCTCATTTTTTGCCTTGAAACCAACCCACCCTAGGGGCACCTGAGTGGCTCAGTCAGTCGAGCGTCAGACGTCAGCTCAGATCATGATCACACGCTGTTCACGAGTTCAAGCCCCGCGTCTGGCTCACTGCTATCAGCGCAGAGCCCACTTCGGATCCTATGCCCCCCTCTCACTCCCCCTCACCCGCTTGCGCTCTCCCCAAAATAAACATACATTAAAAAAATTCACCCTATGGGCATTCAGTCTGGGTTTCTTGGCTTACAGAACTGGAGTCCTCCCTGGTTGCTCATAATCCTTTCCCCCCACCATCCACTCGGTCACTAAGGAGAGCGCTACTCAATTATCGCAACCTTGCTCTTTCCCCTCTCGCCTTTACTACCCAAGGCGAGTAGTGCCTATCGGAGCTCCTCGTCCATGCTGTCCTAGGCACTTTTACTAGGTCGGTGCTTCTAAAACATGGCCTGGAACGCTGGCAGCTGCACATCCGTTCTGCATTGACGGAGTGCTCGCTTTACACAAAGCACAGCGTCACACATTCCAGGATGCAGAAGCGATGGAGGTCTGTTTACAGGCTACGAGGGGGAGGAATCGTACACCCCGTTTTAATTCGAAACTACGAAGTGGTAATAACTGAATGAATACATGAAGAATGGTTTGGAAAGTATGATGGACATTCCAAAGAAAGAAAATTTATTTCTAGACGGCGGGGTCACTGTGTGGCTTTAAACAACGGGCAGAATTTCAACAGTGTACGAAGATAGGGAAGAAGAGTATTCCCGAGGAGGAAGGGCCAGGAGCAATCGTTAGAAGGTAAAGGGAGGTCGGGAGAGATTCATACGGTCTGGTTTCCCACCGACAACGGAGGAGGAAAGGGGGACAGCAGAAAATCGTTCGTTTTGAATCCAAGTTCACAAATTAGGTCCTTAACCTACAGGCAACAGGGAGCCCGTGACGATTTCTGATCACAGCTGTGCTTGAAAAGGACTACAGGGTTGGCAAGTGACTGACGCTAGAGGAAAAGTACCGCACTTGCCCCGTTGAGGGGACGAGACCCTCGAGGAGGTGCAGGCAGTGTGTACGCAGAGTGGCTGGATGCCACAATTACTGCGGAGGTAGAATCGATGGCGCCTGTCAACTGACGGGAGCAAGTACAGGGGGAAAAGGGCATCAATTGTGGACGTCAACGTTTCCAAGGAGAAACGGGAGGTAATCCTAACAGAAGCGGGGCGCACAGTTCCGAAAGCCGGTCGCGAGGGCGGGGGCGGGTCACGTCTGGGACACCCGGCACTGATGGAACCGCAGGGCCTCCGAGAAGAAAAGGTCACAAGGTCACGGCGCCCGGAGGTAGCTGGGCCCTGACGACTTCACTGCTGCGGGGGAGGGGGGGGGGAGGTGTCGGGAAAAACGGGCACCAACGGACTGCGGACACCTTACTACCGGGGCCTGGCCAGGCAGAGGTGAAAGCTGTGGCCTCGCCGCGGCGCCGCCCTCGCCTCGCCCGACCCCGGGAACAGGTGGCCGGAAGGGGCCTCTCCCTCTCCTCCCCGCACATTTCCTCAGCGTCCGTCCCCGCCCGCCACCGGCCCCTCGCTAAGGAGGCCTCACGCACAGCGGTGTCCTGTCCAGGGAGAGCGGGCCGAAAGCGCACGCGGGACACCGCCACCGCCGGCGCGACACCCGACGCCCTCCGCGCGGGGCTCGGGAGATCGAGGAACCAGGAGAAACCTGCACTACGGTCCCGAGATCTCGCGAGACTTGGCAGGCCGGCCCCCCCCCCCCCCCCGCGCTGGCCTGCCGGAAGCGGAAGTCGGCCTGTGGCCCGAGTGGCTCCGTTACCTTGGAGAGCTGAAGTGGTGGGAGATCCCGTGGCCGCGCTGTGGGCCGGAGGTGGGTGCTCCTGCGCGTGTGGCCGGCGGGGTGCGGCCCGAGCTGGGCAGACGCAGCCCTCGGCGGGCGATCGTGGCCCCGGGGAGCAAGGAGCCGGGCGGGCCGCGCCGAGTGGCCTCCCCTCGCCCTCGCGTCTGGGGAGGGAGCAGGCCTGCCAGGGCCGCGGGAGACCAGCCCAGTGCGCTCCGACAGCGGACTGGGAAGCCGGTGCTCGTCCCCCCCCCGGGCAGCAGAAGCCCCCAGTGGTCATTCATCCCCAAGGTCGCACGCCTGCACCACTGCGCCGCGCGGTTTTACTTGTGCTCGAGACCGGTCCGAAAGGCTGAGCCCCTGCCTTCCACCGAGGGGCACGTACCTTGTGCCGGTCGTGCCTGAACCGGCTTCTGGGTCCTGAAGGCCCCGCGCTCTCCGCCGCCACTCGAACGCTCGCGCTCGCTTTCCAGCAAGCGTGGCAAGTCTCCGGAGCGCTTTTAGGACAGCCCCTTCACTCACTGAGGCCCTTGTGTTCCTCGCCCTCCCCACCACCTTTTGAGGGTGTCCTTCCAGGGAATCAAGCGTTTTTCTCCCTTCCCCCAGATCGAAACAACATAAACATTAGACAGTACAACTGCCTCAAAGTGCTGGGGTAAGTAAAGCTCAGATCGATTAAAATTATATTTAAGTTTCATTGTCGTGAGTAACAGTAGAGATTTTTGTTTACTTGTGAGAAGGGGACCGTAGGAGAACATAGAAATAGAGTGGCATTTTTGCCTTGTCTTGTAGTTTCTACTCCCCATCTGGTTGGGTATGGGTCATCCTTCTGGTGGTTTCTGTGATTCCTATAGAAACCCAGGCATGATGGTCATTGGCTGAACTTACTATTACAAATCATACCTTGGGCTTGAGAATTTGACATCTGAGAAAGTGGAAAGTCTGAGAGCAGCAGCCTAAGAAAGATTAAAACGTCTAGGTATTGCTTCTTGCATCCACACAGTAGTCTTGGTTTAATGTTGCTGGGATGAGGGTAGAATTATAAATATTTGCATATGTTTTGGGGGATTTGGATGAGAAACAAACTAATGAAGAAACTGTCTTCCACTATCACGTCTTTGTCAAAAAGTTTTATTGTAAGTTGAAGTAATACAATAAGAAAAATAATTGCAGGATGTCCGATTTGAACGTTTTCGTATGATGTCACATACACCCCAAGTCATAAAACAGGTGTTAGGAGTCTTGAGGCAAAGAGTAGAAAGATGAAGTCTGGGTTAGGAAAGACAGGGATGGGAGTCCTCACCAGTATGTGGTCAAGGAAGACTGGGAAGGGGGGAGCTCCCTACAGCACGCTGATTGGCTGGCTTCCGCGTCTTGGATACAGTTTAAAAGAAGCGAAGTCTTTGTCCCTTGGCGTCTCGAGGATGAGGCCTTTTGTCACCTAAGCCAAATCTTTTCTTAGAGGTAGAGGGCTCCCGGAGAATGTGGGTAAGGAAATACTACTTGAACGAGTCCAGAATGGGCCTGGGAAACCCAACTAATACAGATTTGTTAGACAGTGTCTATAGTAGTTTTCATTTTGTCACAGTACAGGAGCGCATTGGATGCCATTATAAAGTACCCTAAACTTGAGTAGCTGTTCATTTAAATGCCTATTTGCCTTTCCATTTTTGTGTCTCTCCTGTATTTTCAGTCTTTCACTTTTCTACTGGTTCTTTTTTCTTTTCCTATAAACCTAACCTCAGGTACTTTGTCCTGGGAAAAATTGGAGATAATTTTCCAGTAACCCTTTAGCTACTGCCTTTTTCTCGTTTTCAGCGAAGCTTCCTGAAAACTTAGTCTGTAGTCAGTGTAGATTTTTAGTTCCTTACCTTCCAGTTACTTTTCAATTAACTGCAGTCCTGTTTCAATCCCCTAGTACTCTAAAATAATCACCTCCTAATGGCTAAACCCAATTAGTTTTCTCTTCTTGGTTCTATCATTGTACTGTTCAACATTGAGGACCACTCACTCTTTATTCTCTTGCCTTCTATGGTAAGCTCACTTTGCTGGTTCTTATCGGTTTTCTTCTTTATCTTCAACTTCCTTATACGTCGGTGTTCTCCAGGATTCTGTTCCTTGATACTCTTCTTATTCCACAATCTTCCTGAGGAATCTCCTCCATTCTGACAGCATTAACCACCATCAGAATTGCTGATGTCTCCCGTATTTATCATCAACTTGCTTCTCAGTCCCAAATAGGTAACTGTGAGCTGACTCTCCGTGTGGATGGGCATAACGTAACTAACTTCAAACTCTTGTGTACCCTTGCCCACCCTTCTTCCTGTGGTTCCCATGGCACCACAGGCCATGCGCTCATTTGGCTAGAAGCCTGGAAGTTATCCTTTGTCTCCCCTGCCACCCCACAACATCTAGTGAGTGATTAATTTCTCCTGGAATCTTACCTGTCCTCACAGTTGCTTCCTCAGACTGAGCCCTCCAGCAGTGCAGTAAGCTGCCTTTGGTCTGTCCTCGCTGCTCTGTGCTCTGCCCGGTTAGAAGAGTGATCCTTCTAAATAGTCGGCTTGCTCTGGAGACTTCTCTGCGTAAACCACCTAGGACTCCCCATTTCCTACCAGAATAAGTGCACAGTTGTTTGTGTGGAATACACAGTTTTTCATAATTCGATCCCTGCCTATTTTTCCAGCTTCATTTCTTGACATTCACTGGTCCTCCCTTTATACCATGTCTGTCTTACGCTGTAGACCAAGAGTTCTTTGGAGGTAGAGACCACGATATATTGTTCATCTTTGGATCCTGGGTGCCCAGTTAGTACATCTATATTACAGAAGTCAAGAAACACTGAATTGAATGTTTAAAACTATCTGAAGTTTAAAAGTACACAAAGACGTTTATGAATACCCTGCCTAAAATTGTTCATCTCTTGGTTTTTTACTATCTGGTAAGATAATGTGACTTTTTAAAAAAATTCTTAGAGCACTGTATTAAAAACAACAGAATTTCAGGATGACAGACGCTTCTGAAGCTGTTCCAAATTTTGAAGAGATGTTCGCCAGTAGATTCACAGAAGATGACCAAGAATACCAGGAATACCTGAAGCGCCCTCCTGAGTCCCCTCCGATCGTCGAGGAGTGGACTAGCAGAGCCGCTGGGAACCAGAGAAATAGAGGCAATCGGTATGTATCATGGGAGGACACCTGCGGATGGCTGACGTGGGAGAGGACGGCTTTAATCCGTTAGCCCCCGAGGCCAGCGAGGGCAGGGACCGATGTTTTTGTTTGGTACTCCTGGTGCCGACCGCCTGCCTGCACGGAGCAAGCGGCCAGTAAACGTGTGCCTTAGTATTTCGTCGGCACCATGTATTTTTCCCTTGCTGTTCAGTTGTGTGTGTCTTAATGTTCTTTTTTAAAATGTTCTTCCTGTGGACATTTGATTTTCTTTGCAAATATACTTGAAAATCCCAGAGTCTTCTATAAAACTCTGTGTTAGATTCCATAGAGAAGGTACTGTCTTTGGCTTATACTTGAGAAAGAAATTTATACAATAGAAATTATGTCTACGGAATAATTCAAAATACATGAATAGATAACCATACTGCTTTTGTACAATCGAATAGAATTCAGTTTGAGAACTATTCTGTTGTTTTGGGTTTTGTGTTGCGGTCTGCCTATTTCTCTGCAAAGCGTATCCAGTGTGATAGTGGAAGAATGATTTAAATTTTGGGAATGTTTTGACCAACTGGTGCTATAACATTCTGCGGAGAAAAATGTTTTTTACCCCCTTGTGGACGGAATATTAGACTGAAATAAAATGCACTGGGATAGAGTTGTCATTTGTGTTTTTTAAAAGAGAAGTATAAAAATCTTTTTGTTTTGCTGTTGTAGGTTGCAAGATAACAGACAGTTTAGAGGTAGGGATAGCAGACGGGGGTGGCCCAGTGACAATCGATCAAATCAGTGGCATGGACGATCCTGGGGTAACAATTACCCGCAGCACAGACAAGAACCTTACTACCCCCACCAGTACGGACACTATGGTTACAACCAACGGCCTCCCTATGGTTACTACTGATGGAAACGGCAGCAGCTTTTAGTAAAACCATTACTCTGTTAACATGACAAAAGTTTGTATCTTCTGTTGGTCATAGTTTTACGTTTGATTTCAGAGAGTGGATTATTAACTTTTTGGCACTTCTGACTTTTTTTTTTTTAAATGAGATCTTACCAGAGACATTATGGTTGCTGGAAATAAGTATGCCTCTAAAAAGTTGTGGATTTATTACCTGACTTCTACCTCAGATTTCTTCTTTGTTTCATGACTTAACAGTCTTTGAACTTGCTGAGTGTTTTCTTTGTTTGACCTCCAGGAGTTCTGTCTTTGTTTTACACAGAAATAAAAATTTTAAAGTAGAAAATGCCTGATTTTACTTTTTTTTTTTTAATGTTTATGAGAGAGAGACAGAACAGGAGTGGGGGAGGGGCAGAGAAAGAGGGAGACACAGAATCCGAAGCAGGCTCCAGGCTCTGAGCTGTCAACACAGAGCCCAATGCGGGGCTTGAACTCACGAACCACGAGATCATGACCTGAGCCACCCACGCATTCCTGCTTGATTTTATTTTGTAAGATGAGGAAGTATCCATTTACTCAGATATGCTCATTCTGAAGTTTTTGCAGAGGTTAGTACACTCAACTCATGAATGCACAATTATGCCTACTTGTACTGTGTTGTGTGTGACCTCAGCAGTTGAAAGGTAAAACAATTGTAGATACTTCTTTTGGCTTTTGTTATGACCGTGGTACTTTATAATTACTCCAGGTATGAGTCAGCTCCACAATCATTTTGTCTCTTTTTAGAGGGATGTCAAGAATAAAGCTGTAAAATAAGGAAGGAACTCTTCTCAGTTTCAGTGTCTTGATCTAGTGGTGGGTGAGATTAGGGTACACGATCATTTCATACAAACTATAAGGCTTTTTGCCAACTTAAACATAGCAGATGAAAACTCATGTTATACAAAAGTTTAACTCTGTAAACCCTTTTCCAATGGTATGTATATAACACTGCATCCTGACCACTTTCATGGTATTTAACGTGGACTGATTGAACAGTGTTCTGTCCACTTCCAAATGTGCACCTTTGCTGCTTCCTCTTGTATAAATAAAGTGACGCTGTAACTTGCTTTTACACTGATCGTTTTGTTTCAGATCATTTTAATGGCCACTACAATGGTGTTATTCAACTAATAAAATACTTAAGATGAAACAATTTCTTCCTCAAGTTTTGGCAGTTGATGTGATGAACCTTCTGGGTTTTTTATTGCTCTTTCCTTCATATCTGTTGAAAAGTTTATTTGGCTTAAGAGTAATGTTAAGAGTAGAAGTTTCATCACAGGGAAAAGGAATTTAAAGGCAACTTCTTAAACTTAAAAGTTTAAACTTTTTAAACTTAAGAAGTTTAAAAAAAACTTCTAAATCTGCCTTCTGCTGCCTTCTCTCTTAACACTCCACTCTAGGGGCGCCTGGGTGGCACAGTCGGTTAAGCGTCCGACTTCAGCCAGGTCACGATCTCACGGTCCGTGAGTTCGAGCCCCGCGTCAGGCTCTGCACTGACCGCTCAGAGCCTGGAGCCTGGAGCCTGTTTCCGATTCTGTGTCTCCCTCTCTCTCTGCCCCTCCCCCATTCATGCTCTGTCTCTTTCTGTCCCCAAAAAAATAAAAGTTGAAAAAAAAAAAAAAAACTTTTAACACTCCACTCTAGGCCCTTGAGGTTGACTTCTCCATGCTCTGGAGCCAACTCTCCCCTCCCCCCTTCCTGAAGAGCCATCCTTTCAGGTAACTTATTGGAAAGGATCTAATAAGATCAGATCTTCACATTCAGATGTGAATGAAATTTTAGCAATAAGGGTTTTCCCTGTACCCCTCTAATTACATCAATAGGCACAGTGCTGTTACAGCTTTATCTGGATACCACAGATACTTAGCCTAGAGAGTTAAGGATAGCCTCACAGCACCCCCAAGATCCTGTCTGAAGGCAGATGGGTTATTAAAAATATCTGTCAACTGATAAAGCACAGGCACTGACTCACCCGGATAGTAACTGGCCACAGCTTTACAACAGGATCTCTGCCGTACCGGCTCCTGGCCCTAATCAGGGAGACCGATGGGCCCACGGGGCAGGGCTGGAGTGAGGGATGGGTCTCAGGAAGCTCAAAGGAAAGGTTATTTTCTAATAGTATTTAAATCTCTTAATCCTAGTACGGTAAGATCACAGATGGCCTGAGACTCAGCCCTGCTTGAAAACAGGAGTCCTTTTAACGCGAGTTATTTCTGCATTCTGCTAGAGTAGCCTATATGGTGGTGGGTTTTTTTCTTTTTTTTTTAAACAGCAGTCACCATTAGCCTGTCCCCTATATGCTTAAAACTGAGAGGAAATAATAGACACGGTTTCTGCTTCATGTGGGAGAGACTGAAAGTAACATTTAAAAAAGGATAATTTAAGAGTGAGAAGAATTAAAATCGTGTCAAATGGAATTAATCTCGAATAGACCGTCTGTTGTTGACAGCATCTAGCATTAGCATAAGGAGTCCTGGCTTCCAGTCCTGTTCTCACAAGGTGTGTGACCTTGAGAAAATCACTTACACTTGGAGCTTATTTGCTTCCCTGTCAGGATAAGGAGAACACTCACCCTGCTACTCTTCACAGGGTGATCGTGAGAAGAAGTGAGCAAACATACAAGGGCTTAAGGTAGAAATGAGAGCTTGTGACCATTACACCCCCAGCGGTACGTAACCGGTGCCGCATAAACGTTCGTTCCGTCAACGGGAGGGAAGGACGTGGTGAGTGGTGAATCACAGCACGGCTGTGAAGCATGTGGAGTAACTGACAGAAGATGGGGGAAGAGCAGGAGACACTGCGAGTGAAGACTTGTGATTCTTATGTGAATTAATACACGAACTAGCAAAAGAAGAAATTACATGCTTCAGAAAATAACAAATTTCAAATATCAAATGTATATAAACATTAAGCTAAAAATTAGTAGCATTTGCTATTTGGAAATCCCTGATTTTAAAATGTCGAATGCAGATGATGGAAGCACATCAGGTTAATACTGACTGAGACCAGCTTGCTGGAGACTTGAGATGGAGGGGTTGTTTTTATTTTCTTTCTTGAGTGCTAGAGGGATTTGAGGTTATCCAGAGTACTAATAACCATCGGTCACAGCTCCGAGTACAGTTTGAGTTCTTGAAACCAGATAGGAAAAAGAGATCTGGTGAGACTTCTAGCATGGTTTTGGATTTCAAAGCTGCCTTCCTTATAATGTTCAACAGACAGGATGTAATTTTTCCCTTTGTAATTGATTCGCCTAAAGGAAAACACAGAACTCTGTGACAGAATTAAGAGTAATGAAATGTCAGTTTTAAGTTTAGAATACTAAAATGGAAGGAAATGATTTTTGGCCCTGAAGATTATTGATATCATAATTCTGAACTCTAATAAAAGCCCTACACTTTGTTTCTAAAACAAATACAGTTATTTTAACACCTTTAAAATTTTCCCAGACCTATTCCGGTTTGATTCATTTAACCCAAACAAGATTTGGCTGTGTATGGAAATCTGTACCCCTGGCCTTTGACTTCTTTTAATTAGCACTGTTTATAGTGAAAGGGAATTTTTTTTTTTTTTATTAGGAAATGTGGGAAATATACTCCCAGCTTGAGGCAACTTGTACCACTTAATAACTTCAATCAGTTGGAAAGATTACTTGTGAAAGTGCTTCCTTTGGTAATGTTAGACAAATTGAGTTATCACAAACCATTCACTGAAAACCTTACTTGGGATTTCTTTCAGTATCTTGTATTTTGACCAAAGAAGCATATTTGAGATAGATAAGGATTTTGAAATACTAAATAGGCTTTGGCTAATTCTGTGTGAAAAACCTAATTATATGGGTCCCTCAGTGTCTTTCCTCTATTTATGAATTTAGAAATGTGTGCTTTTACAGTCCTCTCGCTTTTAATTTAGAATGAATTAAGGCCAACAGGAGTAAATACTCTTGACATTGGTAGGAGTTCGTGATGTTAGTTTTTAGATTACTACTTCAGAATTCACATATATTCTCTGTATTCTGAATTACCTAAACCAAGATTTCTCCTGGCTCCTAATTACAGAGCCAAATAAACAACTAGATTCAAATAGATTATACCACTGGACTCCACGGTAGACTTGAGCAAGTCCTTCCTCCTTTCCAGAAGTCTAGACCTCTACTAGGACCAGCTTTTGAGGAAAATAGGGACACTGACAGAGATCCTTGAGCCCGTGGACATTCTGGGAGAGAACGGCCCCGGGTCACGCTGGCCGCATGGGTCTCATCAATAAGGCTACATGGTATCAGGAATGTGCCAGAGATGAAGAGGAATTAGCTTCAGCCCCTGGAACACTGTCGAAGCCACAAGGCGCAGTGATCTGGGGAGCTGGTTATCAGTGCCCTCAGTGCAGAAAAGTGGAAAAGAGATGTGGGTAATACCACCCCAGATCTTTAGATTTACGGGACAGTATGGGAGAAGCAGGTTAGTGATGAGGACGTCTTCCATCAAAACGGCTAACATGTCATCGGACTGCCCCCTCGCAGGACTAAGTGAAAGCACTTCCACGCTATGCATCATGGGGCTGGGCACATTGCAGGTTGTGAGTCCGTGTCGGCTGTGTGCCTCCAGAAGTAGTAGTGGGGTGTGGGGCACCTCTGGGCCGACGTGGGTGCAAGAGGTGTAGCTCGCAGGTCCTTCGCCAACGTCTCCATGGGCTGGCAGGCTAATTCGGTTGGTGTTTTCATTCCTGTCCCTAAGGGCCCACAGAGCCCTATGTATCGATTACCAGCTAGATTTTCTCCGAGTTTCAGCAGCTTCTCTTGAGACAGCTTCAGGGCTGATGTGATGATGATCTCATGGTTTTTTCCACCACCCGTGCCTTGAGCTCCCTAAGGCCCTCCCGCCTTGCTCTGAATTACATAAATGAAGCTGCTCTCATTGCTAAAGGCTGGAGCTTTTTCATTTGAGTCTGTTTTTCTCATTTAAAAATTTCTTTCAATATATATGTTCGGTGTGTATACAAAATAATAAATGTTATAAAAAAGTGAAACACTACACCTAGGAAGGATCTGCGCTCACCCAGCGGTCATGGCCTGTTGTGTACACTTCTCTTTTATCATGCCCACCCAAATATATATAAATTAGATATGTATTTTTCCTTTATTACAGATTATATATGTGTGTGTGTGTGTGTGTGTGTGTGCGTGCGTGCACACACACATATACACACACACACACAGACACGTACATTATTCTTTGTTCATGCAACATAGACATCGCTCCAGGTCAGTAACTATAGATTAAAAGCTAATTTTAATAGCATAATACTCTACAGTATGGATTTGCTGTTGATTATATGATGAGTCTCCTACAGGCAGACACTTAGATTGTTACCCTTTTTTTGCCCATATACTCTGGCATTTTTTGTGTTCTATGAGGCATTCTCAAAAAGTAGGATTATTAGATTAAAACACCTGTATTTTTAGTAAGTGCCACATTTTCTAAAACACTGTAGCAATTCACATTCCCGTTAGCAATGGGAGTGTACATGTGTGTGTCTCCCCCCTCCCTTCCTAGGCCTTCAACTTTTTGTCTAGATGGCCGTAGGCTTTTTTGTTTTTGAAGTCAGAGAACTTTACTAGGTTGTATCTCCTTGTCAACCATTTGTCCGTATTTCCCCTGGGACACTGCACCTTTTATTCCTTAAATTCATATTTTATTTTTTCAATATTTTCTTCATTTTATCTTGAAATCTTTGTTCTGCTCCAATTTGGGGGGGGGGGTTCTTTTCCAGGACCCCAGTTATGTCTGTTGACTGCCCCTTCCTGACTTCTAGATCTGACATTTTCCTTTCTTTGCTCACCTCCTTCTATCCTGCCCCCCAAATTCTATGCCGTATTTTCAACCTTGTGTTTCCAACGTGGCCTTTATTTCCATGATGCTTTCATTCAAAAAAAAACTGATCAGCCACATTTCAAGTGCTCAGTAACCACATGTGCCTAGCAGCCGCCACACTGACAGCACAGCTTTGGAAGAGGGCTAAAGGTTTGGAGTCCCGTTGACGTGACTCCCTCCCTTATTCTCCACAGCTCTCCGACCCACCCAGGTATCTCTAGAGAAACAGAAGGCTCTGAAACCATGTGAAAGCCACTGTGACAATAAAGCCACATCGTGGAGAAGTTTCATGTAGAAATGACCACAGAGTCTATACAAACTGCTGCCAAGTTTGGGGTTCTCCCCCGCTGACTCTAACAGCAAGGGGACTAGATGCATCCTGTGGCACACACCTAGAAAAGGATTAGAAAATGCTGAAAACCGTATCAGTTGAATTCTGAGGATTGTCTGAGGACAGCCCACGTGGGCAGAAGTAGGTGGTCTTCTCAGAGCCTGGAAAAAGGGAGCATCAGTGTCCAGAGTTGTCCCAGGAGAGGGGCTGAGGAGACAGAACGGGTCTATCGCAGATGGTCAGAGCTCCCTGCTCCGCCCCTCCTCCCTCCCCTGGTTCTGATCCCAGGCTCTCCAAGCACTCTTCAGATGCTGACTGGCTTCGTCAAGAGACTTCCCAAAGTGACAGAATGTTCTCGCTGGAGGATCCCACTATACAGTCTGTTTGGCAGGTGTGTTCTTCACTCAAATTAATAAATTGGCATCTTGTTTCGAAATGAATTCCTTGCTAATTTTCCAGCCCAATTCCATTTTCAATCACCAACTAAATGGGATTTCTGAAAGCGGCAGAATTAAGGGAGACACTTAAGACCATGCTGACTCCACTAAAGCACTGAGCCAGACTCCTAAGTACCCAGCCGAGTAGAGGGCAGTTCACACACCCTGGCCTGAACTGAACTCAGGGAATGAGGGGATAAGCCTAAGAAATGTCTCCCAGACCAGACAGAAGAGTGTGGGACACTGGCGGGCACTACAGAGACTTCCTACTCGCACTGCTCACTTCAGATTACGAAGCGGCTTTCTGCCGCTGCATTATGGTGCCACCTCTTGGACATAAACTGCAAATCTAGCTTCTTAAAATTTTTAGGCCCTAGTCACACGCATTTGAAAATTCTGTAGTGGGGCCCCGGTGGGTTTTTACATTTATATTCTGCACTACGGTTAAGGAACCACCTATGTGTTTGGAACCTGAAACACCACGAGGGTGCCACCCCATCCTCTGGTTCTCCCCCACCCCAACCACCAAGGAGTGGGGGGAAGCCGAGCGGGAGCCCGCTCTTCCGAGTGGCGTCTTTTCCTGCCGGCGGCGGGGGGTGGGGGTGGGGAGGGCGGTATGCGGACGTGAGGCCTAGGGCTGCTGCCTTTTTGCCTCCAAGTGGGCACGAGGCCGAAGCAGGCGCTGTCAGCTGCAGTGGGTCCTTTATGATGACACTGAGCTGCTGCCTCTGGACTTGCCAGGTATCAGGCCAGTGAATCTTTATCGCGTAAACCGGCTGGAGTTGGGTTTCTGCTACTTGTTCTTAAGCCAAGACCAGGTCCAAGGGAGACACATCTGGAGGCAGTATGACATAATGGCTTAGAAAAGAAGGCCGTGGAGTGGGACCCATGCTCTGCCATTAATACTGACCGTGACCTTCTCCTTGGTTCCTATCCATAGAATAAGAGTTGACCAGATGACTGTTTCCCAGCCCTTTCACCATCAACAATTTTTATTATTGTTCCTTCTTTGTGGAATTTGTATTTTTAAAGATTTTTGGGGGCGCCTGGGTGGTGCAGTCGGTTAAGCGTCCGACTTCAGCCAGGTCACGATCTCGCGGTCCGTGAGTTCGAGCCCCGCGTCAGGCTCTGGGCTGATGGCTCAGAGTCTGGAGCCTGTTTCTGATTCTGTGTCTCCCTCTCTCTCTGCCCCTCCCCTGTTCATGCTCTGTCTCTCTCTGTCCCAAAAATAAATAAACGTTGAAAAAAAAAAATTAAAAAAAAAAAAAAAAAGATTTTAGTTTCCCCGTACATTTTCTCAGGTACTTGGACAAAAGCACACAACTGCTTTGGTTCTGATCGGCAAAGGTAATGAAATTATGTACCTTTACCAAATCACTATAATTTGCATTGGAGATTTAAAATCAAGATCTTTATTACTCGCTTTTGAAGCTCGAATATACATATGATTTCTGACAGGCCTTTACCAATACTGAGAATAGCTGCCAGGTCCTCCTCTCTTAAGGCTCTCTGGAGAGTCTTCAGAAATACCAGATTTGAAGACTGCAGCTAGCATCCAAGGTGGACGAAAAGTCAGTGACTTCCCCGAAATTACAAGTCTTAATTGTTCTTGTTTACTTTTTCACAAAATGCTCCACAGAGTTTTAAAAAGACACAGAAAACATTTTCGTATTTAGATATGCCTTTTAAAATACAAACTAAGAGCACAAAGCAGTGTGACAGGTTTTCTTCTGTCACCTGTGAGCTGGACCTGAAGGCGATCCTCGGAACCCTGAGGTGGCTGCAGAAATAGCACTTTAACTCACAATCACGATGAACTGCATCCAACCAGGAGTCCAGGGATCGGGTTCCAGCTGCCACCCTGCGCCATGAGATCCCGAAGAACTCTCTCAACTTCGGGACATCCGAACCCCCATCACAGAACGAAACGGACTGAGTGAGGTCATCTTAAACAACTTTTCCAGCTCTCTTATTTTGTGATGCCACGAAATCAGAGTAACATACTCCAAGCTGGGGTCAGGGATTTTAGAACCTATATTGAACGTAGAGTACTTTTAAATTCCTATTTCTTGCGTTCTGTTGTTAAACATGTATTTTTTCCATGTTCTTCTGTGCACTGAAATATATTTTCTTAGTTAACAGCCTCTCCATTAATAGCAATAAAAAAAGCTTTCCAAGGGTGTGTTTTTCTCAAAACTGGCTTTTATTTCTTTTCCACTTGCTGCTTTAATTTCTCCAAGATCTCTTCTGGAGTTGTGGAGGCCAAAAGCTTCACCACTTTCTCACGAGATTTACCACCCTGGACCAAAAGGAGAAAATGGTGTCAGGATAACCCCGAGACAGCAGACCTCAGAGGCACCCGTCATGGCAGTGTCCTCATGGGGCCAGCGTGGTGGCCTGGGGCTGTCCTGACAGCTTAGCCATCGCTTTCCCCCGGTCATTTCTGATTTCAACACAGATTAGCTCAGATTCCACCTTCCTACCAATTTTTGCACTCTAGACCTAGGGATTTTACATTCAAGTATCAATTTCTGTAATCATAAGAATTGGCATTACAATTTCAAAATGAATAGAGTCCAGATGTAGAATGCTCTGTTTTTAAATAACTTCTTTGTCGAAATTAAAAGTTAAAATTATTTTTTAAATTACCAAAGCGAATATTGCAATTTTATATAAACTTTGTGTAAAAATAATTCCAAACAAATTGTTCTCTCTGTTCCACATTTCTGAAAACTCCAAACGAAAAGCAAATGCTATAATACTCGTTTTGAAACATCTTTTAAAGAGGGTAAAATGTGAGCAGGGATTATCTCTAGGGGTAGAAGTTGGACTCGCAGAGGAGTGGGAAGTCCCCTTCAGGCAGATGTCAGGGCAGTGGCAGAGAGTCAGGAGTTTCCTGCAACACAAGGGGGATGTATCGAGGGTAGTGGCCTGATGGGAGAATTTTCAGATGCAGCCTATTAACCAAGAACTCTGAATGCCAACTGGGACCTAGATCTAGAGAGTGTATCACGAGAAAACAAACTGAGCTTTAAGAAACATAAACGTGGTTGGGTCTTACTCCTGCCAAGTCTATTTCAGTAAGTCTAGAGATGTCCAGGAACCTGTGTTTTAGAAATCAATGCCAGGTGATTTTGATATCTACCCCTAGAGCAGACCCGTTGTGTGAATAACTTCATCTGGCCTCTCTTCCTAATCAGCTTTTCCAGGGAGCAAGGATAACGTGGGGAGACCAGAAACACCTGACAGACTCGCTAATGGAGACGATAAGCAACAGGAACCCTTTCAGATTTTTAGAATGATGACGAAAGAAGAGACAAAACCAATCTGCCAGCAGATACAGGAAAACATGTGGAAAGAGGGAAATGCTCGAGATGGTGGCAACTAAGGACTAGACATACAGAGCGTGGTCACTCTGAGTAAGGGCTGAGGCAGCAGGAATGGAGGAAACTAAACAGAATTCACATATTTTCGTGATGAAATGAATGGGAGTTTTTTCAATGATTTGGAAAAGAAAAATCAGCATTAACATAATAATATCTGACATGTAATAATCAAACTGTTTTGAGAGAGAGACCTACCTTCTCCAAAACCACATCGCTCTTGCGGAGTTCTAAGACCTTGGAAAGATAGCGACAGAGCTCGGCATTAGCCTCTCCTTCCGACGGAGGCGCAGCAATGGCCACACTCACAGCTTCAGGTGTCAAGTCTGGAATGAGATCAGTGTGGACTTGACCCTTAAGGAGTTGTTTTTCTTCAGGAGGTGAAGCTATTTTGTAAAAGAGTTTGCATTCACCTGGCACATAGTAGGTTTCCAATGAATAACTATTGCACGAAGAAATGAACGAGCAAACTACTCAAGCTTTAGGGAACACAAATATGATAAAATAAGCCGTCACCACTTCAGGAAAGAAAGCCACAGAAAGTCTACATCTAGCCCCATCCTGCTGATCAAGAGAAGCTCAGAACCTGGGCAGTGTCCTGGATGTAGGCTACTGGAAACTGCGTGGGGTGGCAGGACGAACCCCAAGGCAAGGTCAGGAGCTGGGTCAGCAGTGTCACAAAGGAAGCGGGACGGAGGCAGCTCACTGCACTGGACAAGGGTTGTTCGGGGCTCAGGAAAGGAGAGGACTGGCCTGGTTCAGCTCGCGTGAAATGCCTGTTTCATGTCTTTAAGGTGCAACATTTAAACATTTACACAGCACTTGCGCACGGTAACTTGAGGGCACACGTGTTTTAGGGACTTCACAGATATTAACTTGTTTAATCCTCATAAGAACCTCACGAAGAAGATATTCATACTATTATTATCTCCAGTTTACAAACGAGGAAACCGAAGTCAAGATGTGCCCAAGGTCACCCGGTGATAAAGTGATGCTGTAACTCAAAAGTCGTTTGGCTACATGCTTTGAACTCCAGGGCCAGTCTGCACAGTGGCCGTGACCCCCATCAGTACAGCCTCTATAAAGAGCGGC
Organism: Herpailurus yagouaroundi; assembly: GCF_014898765.1. Classification (NCBI taxonomy): domain Eukaryota; kingdom Metazoa; phylum Chordata; class Mammalia; order Carnivora; family Felidae; genus Herpailurus; species Herpailurus yagouaroundi. The sequence goes on along the minus strand of NW_024412416.1, from coordinate 3,991,876 downwards.
CCGCCTGCAGCCCTCCACTGTCCTTCCGAGAGCGGAGTTCTCACAGTAGTTCTCAAGTGGGCTCAACCTGGTCCCCGACGTACGGATTCTCAGGCGTTCTCACATGCTTACACCTTGCCTGTGTCAACCACACGGCCACAGAATCTCGTACAACAGCCCGCCTCCTGGCCTGTCACCAAATCTAATTCCACCGTGCGCTGCGTCAGTACCTTTCAAACCCAGACACATCTCACAACGGACGGAAAATCAAGTGTTTGTACGGATTTTGTCTTGCTGGTACACAAAATACCTGTGTACCTTCTAGCTGATGGCATCTCAGACGCGATGAAACATGGTATGCTGACACGAGACAGGGTCCACAACAACTATTCAGAAAAGGCAGAGCCTGGTGGGTGCGGCCCATGCACAGCCAGACTAACACGGCCACCAGCACAAACCACAGCCTAGTATCCCAATTCTGAGGTCTTGTTTTCAAAGTGTAAAAACAAAACAAAACAAAACAAAAAAAACAAAAAAGAAGGAGCTTTAGAGGTAAAAAAAAAAGACCTTCAAAATAATTCAGATCAATAGTTTTCAGACTTCTCATTCGGAATACAGCCCTTCCCCGCCTCCCCGGCTCTGCACCCACAGAAGTTCCCCTGGGCTCCCAGCATTTAAAATAAACGTAAACATAGCTGCCTGCTGACCTCCCCTTGTCCACCTAAAACACCCCTGAGGCACCTTTTGGGCTCCAGGGAATAGCCTGAAAGCTTCCTAGTCCAGTATCTCCTCCCATAGATGAAAAGAACTGGGCCCAGAAAAGCTCTTTATTGTTTTAAAACAAGTCTACACAGGAGCTGATGATCAGGACTCTCAGACACCAGGTTTTCTCTTCCTCCTTGGACCAATGGTCATTAAACTCGACCAAAATGTCTCTTCTTTCTTTCTCTGGCTAATGTCTCCAGTTTTGAAACAGGACAAACACAGTAATTCTACGCTGCACATGTTTCCGCGTGTGTCCTTTTCAAAATACCGTATTAAAAAAAAAAGAAAATACACAATAGTTCATCTCACTTGGTATGCTGCAAATATCATATATTCACTTTTGACACTGGATTTACTTACACTTTTACATTAGAATCTAGAATCTTAAAACGGAGAAGCCTCCAATCACGAATATGAAAACCCTGACTGTACAGACCAACTTTCCGCTAACCAAGGCAAAGGGAGGATGGAGGAGAACCCCCCCCCCGCCCCAGCCCCTTCGTGACCCCCACCCCCGGGGCCAGATGTACCTGTTACAGCGTTTTGTTTGGAACCAGGTTTGGCATGGATGGCTACGGTGACACAACCTTTAGGATCAACTGCCACAGGACCTAAGGGAGGAAGTGGTGTCTCTGGCTCCTTGGTCTGGCTTTTACCCTAAAACGACAACAACCACACTACAACTTTACAAGCTATAAAATATGTTTCCGCACATCTGATCCTTCCTCTACTCCCTTTCACCCTTAACCAAGACGAATGACTCGTGTCCAGGGATTTCTGGCCACCCGGAAAGGTTTTCCAAGCATTCCAAGTCAATTCTTCCACGAAGCCCTCCAATCAACCCAACGGAGTGTTTTGTTGCTGCCTTGGGGGGCCGGGACTCTGGCTTCCACACCTGAGCGCTGGTTCCTACCGTCTGCGCTGTATCCCCCGTTCTCCAGGCGCAGACACCACTTACTACTCATCTCTGCATCCCCTGCAGCCCGAGGTGAGGACCGTCCGCGAGCAACTAGGCCGGAAGCGTGTGTGTATTGGGGAGAGAGGAAGGGACGACGGAGGTAGCTCTCTAGCAGAGCCTCCCATGCCTGGACCGGGGCAGCAGGTGCGTGCCCGCCAGGAGCTCAGCCCCCGCCGCCCGGGACCCAGAGCGGAGGGCGGTCGGGCCGGGGGCGCCGCCGCGAGCCTCCCACGCCGGGTGGCGCAGGCCGTGCGGGGACCGCGGGGGCGCCTAGCCTGCGTGAGGGGCGGGCCCCCTGGGAGCGCGGGGACCCGGCCTCAGAGACGGCAGACGGGTCTCGGGGAGCCGCGAGCTGCCGGCGACCCTCGCCCACCCGCGGGGCCCGCCTCTCTCCCACGCGCCGCCCACCCTCCCCTGCCACGGGGCTTGCCACTGGCCTTGCTCGTCGCACCAGCTTTCTTGGGCATCTCCGCACTTAAAGGGAGCCGGCCGGAGTCTCCAGCCCCGCGTCCCGACCCGAGGCGCCTCAGCCCGCGGCCCAGCCGCAGCATCCCCGCGGGGAAGCCGGGCGGAGGCAGAGCGGCGCCGGAAGAGCGCTCCGCGCCTGCGCGCGCGGCCGGCGGAAGCGACCCCACAGGCCAGCGCCTCTGCTCCGGCCCGAGGGCGACCCCTCCCGGCCGGAGGGAGCACGACCCCTCATCCTGGAAAGTAGCCCTGGAGACGGAGACCAGGATCCCGCCCCCCACCCCCCTGCGGCTCCGCACACGCAGCAGGTAGGTAGGCTGTGTTACTCTGCTCCTCTCTTTCCTCCCAAGAATAAAGGATCGCAGTGAGAGGCAGGCAGGTGTCTTGTGGCTCCCGCTGCCACCACCATGCGGACGCTGCTTCCCATGGCCCACAGGTGGACGTGGAGCCTCGTGCGGCCTCAGCCCTGGGGTGTATCCCACGTGCCGATGGAGCACCTGCCTCGTGCCGGGCGCTGAGGATTCCACCGTGTCAGGGGCGAGGAAATCACATTCTGGTGTGGGATGTGCGAGACGAGACCGGAGAAGTGGGCAGAGGCAGGACTGGCGCGGTCCAACCCGTGGTGTTTGAGAAAGACCGCGGGCTGCAGCGTGGCCCGTGGACGAGGCGCGGGACCTGCGGCTGACATGCCAGACGGCAGTGGGACAGCGAGCTCACGGCGGGTCAGGGCACGGATATTCGGGAGGGAGAGACCTGGCTTTTCATCCTGCCTCCCCCCCTTACCGACCTTGTTAAATGTGACATTTCCCCGCCTGTGAAGTGGGTGTTAGTACTTACCGCAGCCTGACGCGAGACACAAGTGAGAACGTGTGGCAGGGACTCAGCGCAGAGCCTGGCACACGGGAATCACTCTGGTAGGGGCTAGCGGTACTACCCAGTGGGGACTCAGTCCTCACACGACAAGTCTTCCTTCTCCCCCTCCCGAGATTAGAACAGGCGAGAAAACCCTGAGGCCAGTAAAAAAGGTCCAAGAAGCACAGAGGCAACAGCGGTCATTGCTGCGGTTCCGACGCGTTGCTTTAAGGCAGCGGCAAGGCGCTCGTATTTTGTGCTGCAATAAATACCTCCATTCCTTACAAATAACGTTAAAACCTCAATTAACTAGAAACCTTGTTCCAGAACGCGGTTACACTCAACTTTCGGAAGAAGAAGACAAAGGACCAAAAAATAAATACAAGGATAATATTTACTTTTTAAAAATTCCAGGGGATGTCCCAGATCCGTAAACAGTTCCGGTTCTTGTACGTTCTGTGGCACCTTCGGTTACAATCCTTGTTCAGTGCAACGTACTCGAAAAGCCCTTGAAATGCCTCTAATGTCAAAAACCATGAACTTACTTACCTATTCCACACTTTGAGGTGGAAGTACTTTCCATAATGGTTACTACAGCTGGTTAATGTGCCTGCCAGTTAATCTGTAATTAACCACGACGACACATTCCATAGATATTCCAGTTAACTGAGGTTTATGTCCATATGATCATGTTTGAGATTTTGAGACCTCTGCCACCGACACACATCACTACCTCCTTGAAAATATAAAATGAAGTCCTATTTTAAATGAAATTTTTTGTCCCAATTACTATTTAGAAAAAATTCTTTTTAAGCTGTTACTTAAAGAATTGTGATTTTTTTTAACCATCTTCCCAAACTATGTGATAGATCTTAATTACACATAGGGTTTTTTTTTTTTTAACAAGATAATCGTTTTCAAGGGAAAAAGAGGTTATTTATATAAAAATTTTGCTTTATAAAAAAGTATATAAATGTTATTCTGCCAGGTATACTTCCTATCCCCTCCCAAAACGGCTATAACCTGTGACATGAAGGAGGTATAAACATGAAACATCTTACTTCCTGGGTAGAACTGTGTCGGTGACAGAAAGTACACTTTTCAGCAGGAGTGATGCTGCTGGAGATCTTTAAAATGTCAAAGTAGTTGTCAGAAAGGTTAGTATTTTATTCAGTTTCCTGTTGTGTTAGACGATCGCCACAATGTGGAACTGATGCCCGTGTAGCCAGTCACCATCTCAGTCTCGGGCATCCTCAGGACCATTCCCCGGACAGCTACCAGCAAGTGCAGTGGTGCACCTTAGTGATAAAGAATCCAGTCCTAGACTATACCTTTAGATCCTCTGTTTATATCACATTATTGTGAATTTGTACCAACTCCATTTATAGTTTAAAGCTGTACTATGTAACACATGACTATACTATTATAAAATATCCTTTTTTGTAAATGCATTGAAAATGTTCTTGGGCATTTATTAGACCTGCTTCTAGAAATATTATGAATGCTAACAACCGGATATTTCAAAACTCCAAATATAAGGTCAGTTTTCTTAATTTTCTGAAATCAGTTATTTGAATTAATAGGAATTCTGTAGGAATACTGACCCGTCTCCTCTCATGTAATCTTCAAAATAGATAAGCCTAGAAGTCCATCTCATCTAACCCTCACAACAGTTAAAACAACAACACAACCATCTGTCTAAAACAAGAATCTTTCAATTATAAAACTGTGGAAAGACCATGAGTCAGCTCATCTATGAAATTATACAAGATAAGGCTGAAACAGCTGTTTTAAGGTTACACCCAGTTCTCTTTTTCCCTAAGGTTATAAGAAAAAGGAAAATCTGCTTTGAAACCATGCAGAGATTTAAATCAATATTGTTCATCTCCTCTAAGAAACCAAAATGTTTCTTATCTCACAATTATAAATATTCATGACATTCAGACTATTTTTTGTGGCCAGTTTTATAGGCCTTTGAGACTAGACTGTATGGCACTCTGTAGCCAAGATGTATCAGAATGCTGGATTATGTATAAAATATGATTTCTGGGATCTGTCCATCTTCTATCGAAGTGCCGTTATTATTGCCTGGGGAACTAAAGAAGAAAAACACTGTCTTGCCAGCAGCAGGTGCCTCATGCACAACTTTCTTCAATCCTTTCGTGCCATAGTGGGAATCTGGGCCCTAAATGAGAACAAAAGGTTCGTTAGTAGTTTTCATTTAATAAATACTCAGTTTAATGTGGTGTTTTAATTAGGTTAATGATCTATTATATTTCATTACTGTTCTTGTATGAAATTTTATGCTGTCACTTCATGAAAAATGGAATTTTTGCTACAAAACTAGTTAATGATTAAAAACAACGTAGAACTCCGCTTTTATAGAACAGGGAAATGGTTTTTAGAAAATAATTATTTTATCTTCTGTCAAACATTCAATCTCCTACTCAAGCAAAGGGCTACTGCTTATAAAGAACCATGTCAGAGCAGAGCCATGCTGACAGGCACTTCTTTTCTGCAAGCAGTGGAATATTTCGGCTCCCAGCTTCCTTCTTTCCCTTCTTCCTGAAGGCTTTATTGTCTGTGACTCTCCGTTTCTATGGAGAACACACTCTCTGTAACATGGGAGAGGAAACCCACCAGTTCACCATTGAGAACATTCCGGAAGGCTCTTACTTTGAGTGTGGCGCATGCTGTGTAGCACACATTGGGCAGGATCTCTATAGGTTCTTTGAACATGACCCTGAATGTGTTAGCAGTCCCATCACAACTGAATCCAGTATCATTCTGTCCCAGGGTTTGTTTTTTTTCATATTCAATGATCTGTAATTTTTCAAAGACAAGTTACACTTAAGCGAAATCAACTGAAGCAAAGTTTCACAGAAAAGCCCACGGAGCCCTTAGGAACAGCGGAGTGTAAGTCTTGTCTACTTCTCTCTAACCACCAGAGACGGCTGGAACACGCGTGCGGGGTGGGGGGCGGGGTGGAATGCCAGCTAACCGCGACTCGGCTGCAGGACACAGGGGCTTGCCCAGGAGACACCAACCCGGGGAACTGGTTTTTAGAACACCTGGATTTTAGATACCTGAGGAAAACAGGCCTCTCCTCCTTGCTAGCCTGTGTCTTGCTGCTAGGAAATTCCCATAGCGTTTCCTATGTCTAAATGTTATTTACTGAAATTAAGATGACCTGAAATGCAGTATTCAGGTATGCAGATATTAAAAATGTGAAAAGCCCATTTTTTCAATTTAGTTCCATAATCTGTGCCAGACACTGAGGGTCACGCCCTCAAGGAGCTTCCAGTCACTAGACACGTGTCCAGCGACAGTGCATGCAGAACTGGCAGTAAAAGGGCAATGCAGAAGATGAGAATTTTATTTTGCCAGGAAGGAGGGAGAGTTGGAAGAGCTCCAGCCAGGGCCTACCGGGTTACAAAGGTACAAAGGCACAGAGGTCCATGCGAGGGAACATCACGTGCAGAGGCAGAGGCTCACAGACCTGTCTGTTCACATACATTAGATAAAAACAGTAACAGTAAAATAGGCCAAAACAATCAATGCTGTGCCAGGTCCGGGCAGAGATCACCTCCGCAGGGACAGTGACTGGAGAAGACCACAAGGGGGCTCCCGGGGCGCTCTACCGGCCTGTTCCTTGATCGGCTGCTGGCTACACAATGCACTCCACTTGTGAGAAGCGAGCCTTATGCACCATGTACAAATATGTGCACTTTTCTACATGTATATCACAGTTCAATAAAAAAAACTTAAATAAAAAATACAGCACAGTGGTGTCCTGGGATAAAGTAGGGAGACCCAGGATTTGGCTGTGGAAATCTAATCCATGGCAAACCGCTACACTTCTGAGCTGCAGTTTTATTGTTTACTTTGGGGGAAACCTTGCTTTGCCTTCTTCCTCAGGCTGTTGTAAAAATCAAATTAGAAAATTCCAGCAATGGGGCGCCTGGGGGGCTTAGTCGGTTAAGTGTCCAACTCTTGGTTGTGGCTCAGGTCATGATCTCACGATTGTGAGTTCGAGCTCCGCGCCAGGCGCTTATGGTACGGAGCCTGCCTGGGATTTTCTCTCTCTCCCCCTGAGCTGTCAGCACAGAGCCTGATGCGGGGCTTCAACTCAGGAACTGTGAGATCATGACCTAAGCCAAAGCCGGACACTTAACAGACTGAGCCACCCAGGCACCCCGCTAATGATGAAATTTGAACACAAAGTTCACCAAGGTTTTTGCTATTAAAAATAATATGTTAGGGGCGCCTGGGTGGCTCAGTCGGTTGAGCGTCCGACTTCAGCTCAGGTCATGATCTCACAGTCTGTGAGTTCGAGCCCCGTGTCAGGCTCTGCACTGACCGCTCAGAGCCTGGAGCCTGCTTCCGATTCTGTGTCTCCCTCTCTCTCTGCCCCTTCCCCGTTCATGCTCTGTCTCTCTCTGTCTCAAAAATAAATAAAAACATTAAAATAAATAAAATATTAACGTTTTAGAGAAGGCAGTGTTTTTCTACGGATAAAAGTTTGAAACACTGTTTACTTCCTTTTCTATTCTTTGTGTTTTACTACAGAAGCACAGTATTGTATATGTACAGCCTGTAAATACAAGTCCAGCACAGACATGTTTCAAAAACAATTTTACTAACTGGGGTGGACTCTCAAAATAGTGGGAGAATACTGGCCTACTGAAGGGAATGAGAGAGTATTTAACGTTCTTCCCGATTAAGAGCTGAGGTGGAACAGATCTAAAGACTAAGGCAGGGTATATAGTCAGACAACTGGAAATCAGAAGGTGTTCACAGTAGTTTTGAAAAATTAGACAGCTTCAAGCCCTAGAGTTCAAAGTGCCAGGAAAAACAGCCTGCAGATGTTTTTAGACAGTCAATGCGCAGCAGAAGGGAGTGACAGAAGGGGTTTCCTGGAGAAGGGAGGCTCCTTGTGTGCTATTGCTTCTGTGAAGGACCCCAGGAGTCCCGATTCTCCGAAACTGCTTTTCATCGGTTGTAAGACAGAACTCTCTAGGCCTTCTGATGCCTTTGAGAACTACACTGAAATTTGACTTTGTCAAAATGAGATCTTACTATAAAATTACATTTGTTGTATTTCAAGACGATAAACAGTGAGGAAGAACGGTACCTGTATATTCACTTGATAATCCGTGGGTCCGTGGATAGATCCATACAAACCAAATCCGACTATAGAGATTCTTCTATTAACTGTGAACCTGAGAGAATGAAGCCAAATATAAAATAATATACATAATTCATTAAGTATTCATAGTCTGAAGGCCTATAAAATTTTTAAGTGCTACCTGGAATACATTTTGCTCATAAAAAGGAAAACTGTCATAAATTTGGTATCCTTGGAAGTGTCATCTGCTTACCAAAAAACTCTTCCTAGAAAAAATTTTAACTTAATGGGAACTTAAGTAGAAGTTGTTTTCTGTACTGTACATTTTTGAGAGTCAAAGGAAATTATTTAACCTAAATGCCCACTTTTGTTGTAATGACCATCTTAATGATGTCTTAGTCTAAATGTCTGCACATCTTCATGATACAAAGGCCCAGAGCCCAGCAAGTCCAATCTGTAACAACGTACCAGTTCTATGAATACTTCCTAGGGGCCTGTCAGAGTTAAATACTGGGCACCACACTGCGCTTAGAGCCCAAAGGAGGACATGAATAATAAAAAAGTAAACAAAGGGATCAGTCAACAACCGTAGGTTGGGGTAAGAGTTGTGAGGGAAGCTGCTGTAACAGAACACTGGTGGTGCAGGGCTGGGGCCAGGCCCTCACTTACACAGATGGATCAGAATGAGGGTTCATACTAGAACAATCAGCAGGAACAGTTTGGTCTAGGAGTTAAGAAACAGACCCATCTTGCTCCACTTTACCAATGTAGGAAAACTGACCGAGAGTACAAACAGCAGGAAAGATGTAATCAGAGATAATCCGTCACATCAAGCAGTCACCCTCCACATGTTCAGCAGCAACTTCGATGATCAATATTGTTACCGCCACGCCGAGTACTTCCTGTGCTGGGCGCTGCCCGGCCATCTTTTTACATGAATTATTTCCTTGAATCATTGTAATGGCTGGATAGACTAACACAGTGTTGTTTGTACCCCTGGTCTTTACAGTGGAGGCAACTGAGGTTTAGAGAAATTAACTTGCCTGGGGCAAGAAGTGTGGTGGGCCAAAGGGCCCGCACTCCCCCACCACTATGCTAAAACTCCCAGCACAGGGCGAAGACCACCTTAACATTTTTTAAATATGTCATTTATAATATAGTTTTTCCTTATTTTAAAAAAGCAATATATTCTCTGTAGGGGCAAAAAAAGTAGAAATGCAGCTAATCAAATACAGAACATTTTAAAGCATCTCTAAATCCCATGTTGCTTTTGGTGCTTTCTCTTTTTAGACTTAGTTCTATTTTTTAGCAATGGGAAAATAGACTTGTTTTCTATGAACATGTTATTTACAAATCATCTCAGTTGTATATATGTGTATAAATACTTCTTTTTCATTTAAAAAGGTAAAAGATTACTACTGCTCCACTAGATCTGATTTCTCATTATTGGATAATCCAGGTTATTTGCAGTTTTTATCATGTGACAGTGCCATGAGGAACAATCTTGCAGCTAAACCACTTTGCGCAGCCTTAATTATGTCCTGAGAATAAATTCTTAGAATTGCTGAGGAAAATGAAAGGCGTGTTCTTAAGGCTTTAGATAAACGTTATCAAACTGCTTTCCGGTGGAAGTGTTCACCCCACAGGGAACGAAGATCGTTTCTATCTGATGCTCAGCAACTGTGAGTATTTCTATGTCTTTGTGCCACTGACAAACTGATGACTGACAAATTCTATTCTTTTTTCTTGGATTATTAATGAGTTAAAACATTTGCTCGAATATTTACCATCTACTGGATTTTCTCTTTAATAAAATACTCATGTTCTTCCCCCATTTTTCTCTGCTGCTGAGTATCTCTTTCATGTGGATTTGAAAGACCACGTTATATAGCTATGCTCTGTCAGTAACTATCCATTATGGCAAGTGTCCTGTTTGTCATTTACTTATTAACTTCATGGTGGCTGTGGACACAAAAACTTTGGATTACCTGTAGTCGTATTATGACCCTGCCAAGTGGAGAGAGGCCTATCTCCTCTGCATCAGTCACGTGTTCTTTTTTTTTAATATTAAATAAATGGATACAAATATTGGCAGATGATATCAGCAGGGAATCAAACTGTATTTTCCCAGTGGTTGATCCTTTCCTCATCTTCTAAGTTTCTCCCCTCATATTCTATGCTCATTTAGGTCAGTCTGCTTCCTGGACTCTGTAGAGTGTTCCATACGGCACGAACTTTAACTTTACAGTAGTCTTACATTGGATCCATACTGCTCTTTTAAAACGAGAAAATTTACTCTTCCAGCTTAATTTTAGAGTAACTGGGCCAAGCCAACGCTTCCTGCCAAGAGCACGTCACTCCTGTAGGCAGCTGCAGTCCACGCACTTAGCTTGGCAAGACAATGGCTACGGGCAAGGTTCTCCGGTTCTCCATGAAGGTGCTGTTCTGTCTGCTTCCTACGGAATCTATTCCTGTTCCTTTATGTTGTCACCATTGTAAGTGAGGTCTTTTTTTTTTACTTAATATTGTAACTGAAAATCTAAACACGTTTAAATTGTATCTTTTTGTTGTGGCAAAATATGTAACAAAATGTAACATCTTAACCATTTTTAAGTGTGCAATTTAGTGGCACTGAGAACATTCACATGGCTAGACAACCCTCACCACCATCCATCCGTCTCTGTAACTGAATTGTGAGGACATACAGGACCATCACTGGGATTTGTATATACATTTCACAAATGGCCACTATTCTCTTTTATTGGTTCTAATAGATTTTTACTGATCCTGAGGTCACCGGGATGGATCAACTGTTCTCAAAAAGAGTCCCAGCCCCATGGAGACCATGCTCTGTTTCCCACAGAGGCTCAGGGGTTCCAGTGGCAGCAAGATTTACTGCAATGATCAGGACGGTCTCTGAAAACAAAGAATCCCAGCCAATTTTCAAGTGTCCTGTCGGAATTCATGTAGGTGAAAAACTTGTTTATAACTACAAGAGCTCAACCTAAGTGTCAACCACTTTATTGACAAACTACAGATTTCGGCATTGTTATAAAGCAAGATTACTCCTGCAGACAGTGTGTGTCTTCCGTCTGAGCACAGGAAGGACTTAAGGGATTACACTCAACCCCCAGTTCTCCTTGCAGAGCAAGGGTCCCCGAGTCTTCAGCATCGCACAGTGTTTCAGCACAAACCAATAATTTTTATGGCAATTTTAATATTCAGTGACTTTTACAAGATGTTACTACCATATAAATAGAGGAAATATTATACAGTCAATTCTATTTGTAGTAATCATATTCTATAAAGTTGCCACAGATACTAAACCATTGCTCCTATGGGGAACATGCGTACACACGTACCCACACACCCCCCTCTCACATGGGTTGTAACCTTAAATCCCCCAAACAACTCATCCTCGGAGGTTCCATCTTATTTTACAAAAGAGAAAACAGGAGTTCAGAAGTGTTAAGTGACTCGCCTGAGGCCACTCCCAACAAGTGCAGGGTTAGGGGTCAGCTGCCCAAACAGCCCCAGGGCCAGTGTCTGGCTCTACACTGCGCTGCCCCCTGCTGTCTCTGTTTCCTCAGGAGGGGGTCAACTGTGCGACCTCAAATAGGAACATACCTCCGGGCAACTCAGGTCTGTGATAAGGAAGCGCTGCAAGTATTGATTTGGGAGTACAGAGAAGCTTTAGTGAGCAGGTGAGCTGCAAATCTGGAAACTAAACAAACAGGATTGACCTTACTGTTTTATTTGAAACCTTTAAAAAAAATGACATGATTGGCAGCAACGCTGCTCACGCTTTTTGACACATTAACATAACACACCTGCCCCGGCAGCCTGTGTGGCACGCACACGGGTGCTTCCGGCTGCCTCCTGGTGTCCTGCTCAAGCATCTACGTACTGAAGGACGGGTTTTATTTCATCTCCATTACGTTTACTGCTCCGTTACATTAGAGCTAGGTCATTATGTTGACCAAAAACAACGCGTGAGGTATACAGTCTATGAATTTCACCAGGTTACTAAAGAGGGAGCACAAAATGTTTTATTATAAGAAAGGGAAAAGTGGTACTAATGTAGATAATGTCATCTGCAAATTCTGAAAAAGACTTCTTCCCTTCCAATATTCAGGGCTCTAATTTCTTTATCCTTCATGACGACGTCACCCAGAATTCTAAGAATGCTGCTGAAGTACAACGGTGCTGGCCAGCATCCCTATCCTGAGGTTTCAACAGTGAATCGCGTTCAAGATCTTCTAGACCTAGTCTATTAGTAGTTACATCTGGAATGAAGGTGAAATTTTATCAAGTCTTTCCGATATCTACTGCAACAATCAAATCGCTTTTCTTCTTTCATCTGCTGCTGTGGTGAATATATATTAATACATTTTTTCAATCTTCAAATAAACCCTGTTTGCTCAGGTATTATTTTTCTGAGGTATTGCTAGATTTAAGACACTGATACCTTACGTAGAAGTTGTTCTTCTCTATCAATGAGATTGATCTAGAAACTTTCTTGTTTTATCAAACTCCTGTATAAGGGTTATGCTTCTTTCAATAATGAACCAAGAAGTATTTTCTTCTTTTAATGCTCAAGGACCTGTTCCTTGAAGGTTTGATAAAACTCACCTGTAAAAACCACCTTGTGAAGGGACAGTTCTTTGATAACTTTTAATTCCTTCCATTGGTAACTGGTCTATTCAGGCTTTCTTCTTCAGTCAATTTTGATAATTTATATTTGCCTATAAAATGATCCATTCCATCAAGATGTTCAATTTATTAGCACAGAGTAAACTCAGAATTAAATAAAAACTGCCTTAGTATATGATTATATTCCCATTATTATTTCCAAATGTATGTTTTCTTTCTTTACTATCTCTGCCAGAAGTTTATTTATTTTATTGATCTTTTTAAGGAACCAACTTATGGATTTCTTAATTCTATTTTTTAATTCATTAATTACGAGATTTATCTATTTCTCTTTTCTATTGTTCTTTTGGCTATTCGTTTTTTAGCTACTTGAGTTGAATGCTTAAATCATTTATTTCTACTCTAGTTTATTTAGTAAAAGTAGATCATTGTTACTGTTTCTTTGTGTGACACTTTGGCCTCATCTCATAAATTTTCATATATGATATTCTCATTGTGAGTAATTATTAAATAGTCCACAAATGCATTTTAAATTTCCATTTTAACCCAACGTTTCTGAGTTCTCGCCCCCAGAGTTGTTTTTTAACAAGCTTGTTATTAGCTCCTAGCTTTATACTAAAGTGCTATTATAAATAAGTAAAAATCCAAAAGGTATATTTTATGGAAACTGAAACATTCTATTTTGACATCTAGCCTAAAGAAAACAAGGTAGGGCAAAGATAAATTCCTCGACAGGATTATATACACACGTCTCAAGATTCTAGATTTTTCACTCTTTTGTAACCGTACATAGAACTATCTCCCGTGCAGTATCTTTGCAAACAAAAAGCTCACATTAAACACAGTAGAAGCAAGTGTTTGATTAATGAAGGTGTAGACCCTGCTCTCCAGCAGTAGAGATCCAAACAGAATCCGTGCTGTGGAAAACCCCACCCGGCCCTCTCTAAGTTCACTTGTTTCCTGAGAGATCCCCTCACTCCCAGTGCAGCGAGGACACTGCTGTATCTTCCTGATTCTGGACTCCTGTAGTAACTCAGAAATGTACTAAACAAAGCAGAAAATAAAACGTGGTCAACTGTCTCCCACGACATGAGGACAAAAGAAAAATGCTAGGTGCGGCCCCACGTCACCCCCGCGCCTGCAACGCGACAGACACCTGATTCGGTCGCTCGTGCCGCTGTAGCCCCAGCGGCTCTCCACTTGCTGGAACCTACGGATACAGCACTCCTTTCCTCGCAGGCAGCACCTTGGCCGGTCGATGTATTCCACTCGGGGCTTGGGATTGACCGTAAAATGGAGAAAGAGATTTACCACCTCCCGATCTGACAAAATTCCGGACTGGGCAGGACCTGCAGAAATAAAAATCTGACCTTAGTAAAAGCGACTGGATTTCAATCCCTAACTTTGTAACACTCCAAACGAAGTGAATTCAAATCCGGAAGAGGTAAAGTAACAATGAGGCAGAAATTTTGAGCATGTATTTAATTGTAAGGATTTCAAAATCCATTTGAAGTTAACCTAATAGGTCCTAAGTGTGAAAACCATTAGTAAATAAATCAAAGCTTAGATGAAACCCTGAAATCGCAGAAGGATCTCTGGATTTTTCTATCCACCCACCCCCTCTGTGCACCACAGACACCTGTTCACCAGGAAGAAGAGTCATTCCCTACGGGGGCAATGCTCACGTGGTAGCCAGAGCTCTCACTACCTCTCTACACCCCACCTAGAGGGGGAAATACATGGGAGGGTGCTTGCTTCCGGCGTTCAGAAAGCAGAGGGCAGAAGCTAAGACTGGATGAGCTGTGCAAGCAGCACGTCACGTATGTTACAGTGTTCCCATTCACTGCTTCTGAAAAAGCCCGTTCAGTTTAAACTTATCCAGGAATAAATGCCACTCCTAATAAAAAGATGCCAGATCCCTTACAAGACTGGTAAAAGCAATCTAAATAAGAGACTGCACAACACTAGAAATTTGGTTTAGAAGTCCTAAATTCAGACAGTACTGTAAAAACCCCCGATTTTAAACATTAGATCAATCTATCAACCTGCCAGACCTGGCCCCAACAGGGATTTGCAGCCTCTGGATGAGGAAAGAGTGTAAAAAAGGGAAGGAAAAAAAAAAAAAAAAAACAACTAAAAACTTAAAACCTGCATTTTAGTAAAAAGAACAGAACTGGGAGTGCTAATATCAACAGAGATGGGGATGAACCCATATGACTTTCTCAGAATGACGAGGACTAACATAACACAAAAGAATTAAAATGTTCCAGGTGAGTAAAAACGATAAAAAGCAGGGACACACATACAGGTCACAAGTGTTCCTGAAGAACTAATAATAAGAAATAGGACGCAGGGGCGCCTGGGTGGCTCACTCAGTTAAACATCCAACTTGGGCTCGGGTCATGATCTTGTGGTCCGTGGGTTCGAGCCCCACGTCGGGCTCTGTGCTGACAGCTCGGAGCCTAGAGCCTGTTTTGGATTCTGTGTCTCCCTCTCTCTGCCCCTCCCCCACTCACGCTCACTCAAGAATAAACAAACATTAAAAAGAAAATTAAAATAAAAAGATGATGTAATAATTCAAAACTATAATAAAACTTCCTTAGTTGAAAAAAGAAGTCTTCGGATCAGGAAACTGTTCTCAGATATGAGCCATATACCTACTGCAAGAAAGTAATCAGATACGACCTAGTATGACCTAGAACCAGGCCCACCACAGTTGTGTCACCGTTAACGTGTTGTGTGTGTGTGTGTGTGACCCAGTCACCAAGTGGTCTGCAAAGGTTGAAAGGAATAACACACCACTGTAACCTTCTTATCTCCAATAGGGATGAGCAGTAAGTATTGTTTTATTGTGAAATGGAGAATTAAGAAAACTGAGGGGGGAAAAATAAACATAGAATTTCTAATTTCCAAATCTAGACAGGGAAAAAAAAAAAAGCAAACATACTCAACAGCAAAATAGATAAAGGGAATTCTTCATAAAAACATTTTTAAAAGCACAATACAGAGGTAACATAGGGAAAAGAATATGCCTAACAGCAAAAGAAACATTATTTGACTACATAAAAATACCAAGGAGTGTGGTCTGTAGGATGGAATCATCTACATCACAGAACAACTATGGATGAAATACATAAAATAGCTATTTTTAAGTTGACAACAGCTGAGGCAGTCAGTGTTTGAGAAGGGAAATGTGTTGAGATGAAGCCATATATTTGTCACTATTTCTTCCCCTTGGGATATTTGCTGATCTGCTTCACAGGGCATAAATGCCAAACAGAAACAGGCAACATAGAAATCATGTAATCCTCACTGGACTGAGGAGACAAACACTGGAATTTAAAGCTACCAAAGCAGCCAGACAACAGTGCTGCAGAAAGGGGGTAAGAGAGGTAAGACCAACATTTTCTGCACAATTTCTCCAGGAAATGTTTGCTGGTTCCTAAGCTATGATAAGCAAGGGAAAATTATGAGACCAAGAAACCAAGCAGAAAGAAACTGCTAAGAAACTAAAGATTTAACAGAAATTTCAGGGGTCTTAAAATGCTGGGGGGAGAAGTCCCCAAATATTTGAAAATTTGGCTGATATCATGGGTCATAAAGAAAAATCACCATGAAAACGAGAGAGTATTTTTTATCGAATGATAATGAAAATACATATCAAAACTTGTGAAGTGAAGGGCACCTGGGTGGCCCAGTCGGTAAGCGTCTGATGTCGGCTCAGGTCATGACCTCGCGGTCCGTGATTCGAGCCCTGCACTGGGCTCTGTGCTGACAGCTCAGCTTTGGATTCTGTGTCTCTCTCTCTCTGCCCCTCCCTTGCTTACACTCTGTCCATCTTTCTCTCTCAAAGATAAAAATAAACATTCAATAAAAAAAAGAAAGAAAGGAAAAAAAACCCACAAAGACTGACAAAATACTCCCTAGCAAACTAAAATCAAATCAAGGAGATAATAAAAAAGCAGAAGTTAATGGAATGGAAAACATACATACAATAGAAAATATTAATAAAGCCAGAAGTCGGTTCTTAGAAAAAATTAATAAAATGTATAAACCACTAGGCAAGGCTGATCAAAGAAGATACAATATACCAATATCAGAAATGAGTATGGGAGGGGCGGGTAAGGGCTCAGTCTGTTAAGCATCCAACTCTTTTTTCGCCTCAGGTCATGATCTCACTGTTCCTGAGTTTGAGCCCACTTGGGCTCCAGGCTGACAGTGTGGAGCCTGCTTGGGATTCTCTCTCTCCCTCTGCCCCTCTGCCACTTGCTCTTGTGCTCGCTCTAAAATAAATAAACTTAAAAAAAAAAAAAGGAAATAAATGAATATAGGGACACAATTTAGACTCCACAGATGTAGAGATAATAAAAGGATATTATAACATTCATGTTAAAAAAATTAAAAGGCTGGAGGCAACGGTTACAAAAAGAAATAGTGCTATGCTACTCTATCTACGAAATTGAATCTCTAATTAAAAACCTTCCACAGGGGCACCTGGCTCACTCAGTAGTGTGCAACTCTTGGTCTTGGGGTTGTGAGTTTGAGCCCCATGTTGGATGTAGAGATTACTTTAAAAAATTAAAAAAAAAAAAGATCTATTAAAAATGTTCCATAACCAGCAATAGCACTGCTAGGAATTTATCCAAGGGACACGGGAGTACTGATGCATAGGGGCACTTGTACCCCAATGTTCATAGCAGCACTCTCAACAATAGCCAAATTATGGAAAGAGCCTAAATGTCCATCAACTGATGAATGGATAAAGAAATTGTGGTTTATATACACTATGGAATACTACGTGGCAATGAGAAAAAATGAAATATGGCCTTTTGTAGCAACGTGGATGGAACTGGAGAGTGTGATGCTAAGTGAAATAAGCCATACAGAGAAAGACAGATACCATATGGTTTCACTCTTATGTGGATCCTGAGAAACTTAACAGGAACCCATGGGGGAGGGGAAGGAAAAAAAAAAAAAAAGAGGTTAGAGTGGGAGAGAGCCAAAGCATAAGAGACTGTTGAGAACTGAGAGCAAACTGAGGGTTGATGGGGGGTGGGAGGGAGGAGAGGGTGGGTGATGGGTATTGAGGAGGGCACCTTTTGGGATGAGCACTGGGTGTTGTATGGAAACCAATTTGACAATAAATTTCATATATAAATTAAAAAAAAAAAAAAGAAAAAAGAAAAAAAAATGTTCCATAAAGTAAACTCTGGATCCAGATAACTTCACTGGCAAATTTTCCTAAACATTTAAGGAAAAAAACACCACCAATCTTACACAATCTCTTCAACACTGAAAAAAACAAGCATTTGTTAAGTTTTGGATGAAACCAGCATAAATTTGGTAATCCACATCTGACAATTACAAGAAAGGAAAATTATAGACTAATTTCTCTCATGAAATAGTCATAAAAATATTTTAAAATTTAGCAAATTGGATCTGGTAACATAGGATAAAGCGTGACAACTAAGTCTACCTTACATAAGAAATCCAAAATAGGTTTAATTTGGAAAATCAGTCTAGTTCACCAAGTTAAGAAAATAAAGCAAGGAGCATCTCTCTACTTGCGAGATGGGATGCTGCCCAATGTATGAACCGCTGAGTAAGGCCAATTACAAATAAGAAAGAGAAAATAAAGGGGAAAACTACTGTATCATGACAAGATGAAGAGAAGTATTTGATAAAATTCATTATAAAACTCTTAGCAGACTAGTAACAGAGGGAAACTTGCTTAATCCAATACGAGGCACCTACAAAACATTTACAGCAAGCCTACTCTGGGGAAATAGTAAAGCTTTGTGTGTAACACTGGAATGAGACGAGATGTTCACTACCAGCACTGCTATTCACTAATATGCCAGAGGTCCTAGACCACATAATAAAGCAGGAAAAAGAAATAAAATGTCTAAGGATTAGACAGGAAGAAGTAGAATTATTACTGTTTGCAGTGGCATGATTGTACATGTAGACTATGTACAGTGATCTACAAATAAATTATTAGAATCAGTGAATTTAGCAAGTTCACTAGATACAAGGTCAATATAGAAAAATCAACTGTATTTCTATCAGTGAACAATTGATTATAACATGGAAATTTTAAAGACAATCATTTACAATAGCATTTAAAAAATGATGGGGCGCCTGGGTGGCGCGGTCGGTTAAGCGTCCGACTTCAGCCAGGTCACGATCTCGCGCTCCGTGGGTTCGAGCCCCGCGTCGGGCTCTGGGCTGATGGCTCGGAGCCTGGAGCCTGTTTCCGATTCTGTGTCTCCCTCTCTCTCTGCCCCTCCCCCGTTCATGCTCTGTCTCTCTCTGTCCCCAAAATAAATAAACGTTGAAAAAAAAATTTTTTTTTTTAAATAAAAATAAAAAATGAAATATCTAGGGGCGCCTGGGTGGCTCAGTCGGTTAAACGTCCAACTTCAGCTCAGGTCACGGTCTCACAGTCTATGAGTTTGAGCTCCGCATCAGGCTCTGTGCTGACAGCTCAGAGCCTGGAGCCTGCTTCGGATTCTGCGTCTCCCTCTCTCTCTGCCCCTCCCCTGCTCATGCTCTGTCTCTCTCTGTAAAAACAAAAACAAAAACAAAAACAAAAAAAGAAATATCTAGGGGCGACTGGGTGGCTCAGTTGGTTAAATATCCGACTTCAGCTCAGGTCATGATGTCACGGCTTGTGGGTTTGAGCCCCGCATCGGGCTCTGTGCTGACAGCTCGGAGCCTGGAGCCTGCTTCAAATTCTGTGTCTCCCTCTCTCTCTGACCCTCCCCAACTCGTGCTCTGTCTCTCTCTCTCAAAAACATTTAAAAAAATAATTTAAAAAAAAAAAGTATCTAGGTTAGAATAAACCTCCCAAAAAGCACACAAGACCTCTACCAGAAAACTCAAAATATTATTACTAAAAGAGATTTTAAAAGACTTAGATAAATGTTGATGGATTGAAAGACTCAATATTACAAAAACGTCATTTATCCCCACACCAATCTAAGTTCCAATCAAAATATGATAATTTGCGGGGTGGGGGGTGCAGGGGAGAGGTAGAAATTGACAAGGTGATTAAAAAATTTACTTGTATGTGGGGCACCTGGGTAGGTCAGTCTGTTAAGCATCCGATTCTTGGTTTCAGCTCAGGTCATGATCTCATGGTTTGTGGGTTTGAGCCCCGCGTCAGGCAGGCTCTGTGCTGCCAGTGTGGAGCCTGCCTGGGATTCTCTTTCCTTCTCTCTCAAAAAATAAATAAACTTTAAAAAATACATTAATATGAAAATGCAAAAGACCAAAAATAGCCAAGATAATCTTGAAGAAGAACAAAGCTGGGGAGTTTTCACTATCAGATTTCAAGATTTGGTGTAAAACTATAGAACTAAAACTATGCAGGATTGGTACAAGAATAAACAAATGTAACAGTGGAACAGAATACAGACACTCCAGAAACAGATTCATTCACACAAAGTCACCTGATTTACAACAAAGTTGGCCCTGCAATGTATGCGAGGCAAAGATAGTTTTTTAATATATGGCTTGATAGGGAAAAAAATGAACTTTAACCTTAACTTTTTTTTTTAATTTTATTTTTTATTTCTTAAAATTTACATCCAAATTAGTTAGCATATAGTGAAATAATGATTTCAGTAGATTCCTTAGTGCCCCTTCCCCATTTAGCCCATCCCCCCTCCCACACCCCCTTCAGTAACCTTCAGTTTGTTCTCCATATTTATGAGTCTCTTCTGTTTTGTCCCCCTCCCTGTTTTTATATATATTATTTTTGTTTCCCTTCCCTTATATGTTCATCTATTTTGTCTCTTAAAGTCCTCATATGAGTGCAGTCATATGATATTTGTCTTTTTCTGACTAATTTCACTTAGCATAATACCCTCCAGTTCCATCCACGTAGGTGCAAATGGCAAGATTTGGCATGCAACAGAAATGTTTACATATGTCTCCTAAGTGACATGTACAAGAATGTTCTTAATGGCCACCAAAGAGAAACAACCCAAATGTTCAACAACAGTAAAATGCATAAATAAATCATGGCACATTCCTATGGCAGATTATACAACAGTGAAAACACTACCTCAAGGATGAATCTAACAGACATAACGTTAAGAGAAAAAAGCCAGGGGTGCCTGGGTGGCTCAGTCGGTTAAGCATCCAACTCTTGATTTCGGCTCAATTCATGATCTCACAGTGGGTGAGCTGGAGCTCCACATCAGTCAGCACAGAGCCTGCTTGGAATTCTCTCTCCCTCCCTCTCTCTCTGCCCCTCCCCCACTCACTTACACACTCTCTCTTAAAGATAAACTTTAAAAAAAGAAAAAGCCATATACAAAAGAGCACATACTGTATGTATGATTTCCTTTATATTAAGTTTAAAATACAGAAGACATGAACACACATTTCTCTAAAGAAGACACAGAGATGGCCAAGAGACACATGAAGAGGCTCAACATCACTCATCATCAGGGAGATGCAAATCAAAACTACGAGATATCACCAGAATGGCTAAAATCAACAACACAAGAAATAACAGGTGTTGGCAAAAATGTGGAGAAAAAGGAATCCTCTTGCACTGTTGATGGGAATGCAAACTGGGGCGGCCACTATGGAAAACAGTATGGAGGATCCTCAAAAAGTTAAAAATAGAACTACCCTACGATCCAGCAATCACACTACTAGGTATTTACCCAAAGAATACAAAGACTCTAATTCAAAGGGATTCATGCACCCCTATGTGTATAGCAGCATTACCTACAATAGCCAAGATATGGAAACAGCCCAAGTGTCCATCAATTGATGAATGGATGAAGGAGATGTGGTGCATATGTATGTGTACACACACACACACACACACACACACAATGGAATATTACTCAGTCATAAAAATGAATGCAATCTTACCATTTGCAATAACATGGGTGGAGCTAAAGAGTATAATGCTAAGTGAAGTTCGTCAGTCAGAGAAAGATAAATATATCGTTTCACTCATATGTGGAATTTAGGAAACAGATGATCATAAGGGTGAGAAGAGAGAGGCAAACCAAGAAACTACAGAGAACACACTGATGGTTACCAGGGGGAAAGGGGTGGGAGGATGGGGTAAACAGCTGAAGGAGAGTTGGAGGCCCAGGCCGTCAGTTATGGGATGAACAAATCATGGGAATAAAAAGTAACAGCACAGGGAATACAGTCCATGACACCGTAGTAGTCTTAGGTGGTGACGGGCGGCTACACTTGCGGTGAGCATACAGCCCCGTAGAACAGAATCACCACCTGTACCCCAGAGACTAACGTAACACTTGTGCACACTACAGCCCCCACCCAAAAAAGAAGAACCTAGTGCACATATCAAAAAAAATAACTAACTTACAATGTTATCTTGAAGGGCTACCAGAAGTAAAGGAAATTACACACACCTCCATGTGTCATGTGACTAGAGCTCAGTAAGTACCAGCTTCTTTCCCTCTTTTGCACAGGGAGGCTGGCTGACTGCCTGCTGGCATAGTTTCACACAGATTTTGGTCAAGTTATAGCCCTACCTGCTGCAAACTCTTCAATGGTCATCAGTGGAAACCGGATCAAGGACAGTGCTTTCCCTAGAACTTTCTGTTTGTTTCCAAAAGTCACAGGCAATTGTTGTCTTTGACATTCCGCTTCTGCCCATCGTACAACAGCTCCAAAAAGTCGACTCTCTCTAATACTAAGTGTGTCTCTTTCCAGAACGGCACAGAGTGTGTCTACAGGGAAAATACAAGAATAAATCAAATTAGGAATATTTTGATCTTTAACAAAACACCAACAAACAGACTTACATTAAGTTTTCAAATCTCAATTAAAAAAGGAGATTAGATACTTAAAACTACAGCCCCTATACTTAAAAATATTAAAGAATGAAAACAATTAAACAGCAAAGTTTTCTTTAAAACAGTGCTATAAAGTGTGGTGCCTGGGTGGCTCATTTGGTTAAGCTTCCGACTCTTGATATCGGCTCAGGTCATGACCTCACGGTTCATGAGATCAAGTCCCATGTCGGGCTCTGCACTGACAGCACAGAGCCTGCTTGGGATTCTCTCTTTTTCCCTCCCTCTGCCTCTCCCCTGCTCACGTACTTGTCTTTCTCTCTCTCTCTCAAAATAAACATTAAAAAACAAAACAAAACAAAACAGAGTTTAGGGGACATCTGGGTGGCTCAGTCAGGTAAGCATCCGACCTCAGCTCAGGTCATGATCTCACAGTTCGTGAGTTCAAGCCCCACGTTGTGCTCTATGCTGACAGCTCAGAGCCTGGAGCCTGCTTCAGATTCTGTGTCTCCCTCTCTCTTTGGCCCTCCCTCGCTCATGTGCTCTTGCTTCCTCTCAAAAATAAACGTTAAAAATTTTATTAAAAAAAAAAGAGTTTAAATAATTGCTATGAAGTTAATATTCAACTTTTTCTTTACCATACGTGGAAGCTTAGGTACAGTATCTCCTTGTATATTTGTGCCATTTATTAAGCAAACTCAAATACCCAGAGTAAGATTAATTGTAATTCTGAGAAAAGGGCTTCAAATTAGTGACATACATAAATCTATAAAGACTACAGATAACCATTCATTCGTTCCCCAAATGTTCCTTATTAAGCACTCACTGTGTGTCTGGCACTGTTCTAGACGCTAAGGATACATCACTGAATAAAAAGTTAAAAATAAATCCCTTGCCTTTATGGAGCTTACATTCTAGTGGGGGTTAACATTAAACATAAATAGATTTAACAAGTTAGATGCTAAGTGTAGGACAGACCGTAGGGTGAGAGGAATCCCAAGTGCAGTTTAAAACAGGATGGCTTTGGGGCACTTGGATGGCTCAGTCGGTTGAGCATCCAACTTCAGCTCAGGTCATGATCTCACGGCTCATGAGTTCGAGCCCCACGTCGGGATCTGTGCTGACAGCTCAGAGCCTGGAGCCTGCTTCTGCTTCTGTGTCTCCCTCTCTCTCTGCCCCAACCCACTTGCATTCTGTCTCTGTCCCTCTCAAAAATAAACATTAAAAAAAAAATTGTTTTTAAATAAATAAATAAATAAAAACAGGACAGCTTGGGCAGCTCGTCTGAGCCAAGACTTGACGGGGGGTATGGGGGAGTCAGCCAGAGGCCTAGCTAGAAGTGTTCGGGATGTCCGGTGTGACGGCTCTCCCATCAAAGTGTGCCTGGCATGTGTGAGGACCAAGCCAGGAGGCCAGTGTGGCTAGACTGCAGTGGGCAAGAGGGAAAAGTGGTAGGCGAGGAGGCCAGAAATGGAGGGAAATGGGGTACAATCTTACAGTACCCTGTCAATCATCTGGCTTTTACTCTGAGTACAAAGGA
This sequence comes from Herpailurus yagouaroundi, assembly GCF_014898765.1. NCBI lineage: Eukaryota > Metazoa > Chordata > Mammalia > Carnivora > Felidae > Herpailurus > Herpailurus yagouaroundi. The sequence goes on along the minus strand of NW_024412416.1, from coordinate 3,967,742 downwards.
GAACGAACCCCTGGAGGATTCTGAGCTGTGACATTTTATGTTCTAGAAGGATCACGCTGGCAGCCATGTTGAGAGGAGACTCTAGTGGAGGTCAGAGTGGAAATGAGATCAGTTAGAAGGCTCCTGCTCTGATCCACATCAGAGGTGATGACGGCCTGGACCAGGAGGAAGTGGTGAGAAACCATCAGATTCAGGATATACTCTGAAGGAGGACTCAGTGTGATGTCCTAACAGACTGAATACTGGGGGTGATAGGAGTCAAGGGTAATTCCCGGGTTTATAGTCTAAGCAACGGACAGACAACAGTGGCATCAACTGAGATGGGAAAGCCTAGAGGCGGCCTTGGGGGATGGTGAGAGGGGGATCTGGAGTTTCGTTTGGGACATGTGAAGTGTGAAATCCCTATCTGACGTCCAAGCATAAACGTCCTGCCCAGAACTCAGGCCCTCACTCAGAACCTTTCTCCTTTAATCAGAGGCAAAACTCGAATCCGCTCAGCTTTTCTATAGTAGACCAAAAGCAGGAAGTCCAGAGACAGGCCATAGAGGCCAACAGACCAGAACAAAACGACAGGCTGCACCCAAACAGAGACAGAGGAGAGAAGGAATGTGTGACAAGTAGATAGAAGTGCTTGAAAAGCATCACAGTCCAAAGAGTCTTTCTGAAGAGGAAGACTGAAAACCCAAGACAAACAAAAAACACATCAGAGGCCTGAGGGCTTCGCTAATACAATAACTGATACTCATAATAACAACACTTAATCATCACAGGATTCAAATAAAGACGAGGATGCCGTACTCACATACATTCACTATGCTTAAATTACCCAGTAATACACATCTAAGAAAAATTTATAGAAAAGAAATTCGATTCCGTAATGGTCTACACATTCATACTACATCCAAACATCTGGTCAGTATTGAACCACAGCTATCATTCGAGCAGGTGTCAGCACAGGGGCTCAACATTATGTTAAAAATGAGTAAGTTACACATAATTTTTTTTTTAAATCAAGTTTTTCCTTCTCTGGTAGCTGAGCAGATGAATACAGAGTACGGTTCCATAAAGCTTTTCCACAGGTAAATGAATGTATACCAATATACCTCAATATTCTGTAGGATTAGGAATATACACTGACCAAAATTAATCATTCAGTGGGAAAACAGACAACTTTGGATCCACATATCTCTACTTTGTATGCTAATAAACTTCAGTAAAGATAAACAAAGAACCTTAACATATCAGCAGGGGAAAAAGCACATTATACTGGCCTTGGCATAATGTAAATTTGCTTTTTTCTATCAATGTGACACAGTACCTTCTTCCTTTAGCAAAAAGCTCTAAGAGAGAAACAGCATCTCTCTGGAGGAAGCACATGCCTCCAGAACGTATATTCAAATCCCAGAGGAGAAAAAGCTTCTCTAGAATCTAAAACTATAAAAAGAGCTCCTGGGGTGTTCTGGGTGGCTCAGTCAGCTGAGCATCTGACTCTTGATTTCAGTTCAGGTCATCATCTCATGGTTTGTGAGCTCAAGCCCTGCGTCAGGCTCTGTGCTAACAATGTGGAACCTGCTTGGGATTCTCTCTCCCTCTCTCTGACCCTACTGTGAGCTCTCTCTTTAAATAAGCAAACAAACACACATTTAAAAAAAAAAAAAAAAAAAAGCTCCTGAAGCATGACCCAACCTTCTTTCTCTCAGCTCCTAGACTTCTCTTTCATCCCAATTTTTAACAAGTACACTTGAAGCAAACTGGACTATGGTGTGGAAACACACAGGTCTTCTATTGGCAGATATGTTACAGTAAGAAATTACAGCTGAGAGCCCAGTAAAGATCATAAAAACAGCTAAGATTATGTTTTGTACACGTAATGCAAGACTAGATTTTAATATAAGCAATGGTGAATCAAATCAAATCAACAAATATTTCAAGTATTTACACTGCACAAGGCACCTACTTCAAGACCCCCAGGCTCCAATGGCACGCCTAACATAGGAGCTATTTACAAAACAACTTCCAGGACAAGTCGCTCAGATGCAAGCAATGCTATTTCAAACATAAACTGAATTACAAATGGAGTGACAACCCCCTAGGGGAAGAAAATTAGGATTAAGCAATGTGTCCCAGCAATGTGAGCAGTGCCTGGGGCTCTCAAACATCCAGTCAGTGGATATTATGTATAGTGGGGAGGACCCAATCTAGCCCCTGCCCTTCAGGATAATTAATGCAAGATGATTGTACATCCTTCCCGAGGTACAGTGCAATAGACAGACAAACTCACAATGGGATGTGGTTATAACAGAATACACTAAATGTCATGGAGGAGGGCAGGGTGTCAATTGTTAAGAAAGAAGTCACTGCAGAAGTATAATTTTAGCCAAGACATTAAAAATGAGTGAGAAGTAGGGGCACCTGGGTGCCTCAATTGGTTAAGTGTCCGGCTCTTGATTTCAGCTCAGGTCATAATCTCACAGTTAGTGAGTTCGAGCCCCATTCGGCTCTACACTGACAACGCGGAGCCTGCTTCTCTCTCTTCCTGTCTCTCGGTCCCTCCCCTGCTCATGCTCTGTCTTTCTCTCTCTCAAATAAATAAACATGAAAAAAAAAAAAAAGGATGAGTGAGAACTAGCCAAGGTGGGAAGGAAAGGAAACATTCTAGACACAGTCCAGTTGGTCAACAAATACTAACTGAACAGGTACTATGTTCTACTGTCTTTAGTGTTACAAATACAGTGGTAACCCAACAAAGTCCCTGCCTTCAAAGAATTTACAATCAGGGTGCCTGGCTGGTTCAGTTGGTAAAGCACGTGATTCTTGATCTCGGGGTTTTAAATTCAAGCCCCATGCTGGGTGTAGAGATTACTGAGAAATAAAATCTTAAAAGAAAAAAAAAGCTTACAATCTAGCTGGGGAAGGTAGATAACCATCATAAACGTACACAGACAAATACACAGACACATACAAAAATACCTACTTAAGAATTTCAGATAGTGAAACCTACTGTGGATAAAATAAATCAGAGTAACAGAAAAGGACTGTTTAGGGGAACATGGTATCTACTTTGACTAAGGTCTGGGACAGCCTCTCTCAGGTCTCATCTAACTTGGTATCAGAATGATTAAAAGGAGGAAGCCACATACAGATTCAAGGCAAAAGGATTCCAATTCGTGTGAATAGTAAACACAAAGGCTTAAAATAGAAATAACCCTGGCTAGTGTTTATGAAACACAGTGAATAATGGGGAGAGTGAGAGAAGACAAGGTCAGGTACAGACAGAGACAGGCAGTGAGTACTGGCTGTTTACAAAACATCTGTTTTCTCCTCTTCTTGAGATGTGACCTGTAGCTCCTAGCTTCCTCTGAATTTAAGTGGGATAATGTTACTGAATCCTAGACAATGAAGCAAGAGCCAAAATGAGGGTGCCATACCGAGGCCAAAGCTTTTAAAATGTGGGTGTTTTCCCTGCCCATACTTTTTCCTGTCTACTGGCAAGACAGATAATAACATAATAATACACAACAGATAACTAATATATATTTTATGTTCATCATGATGAAGAGAATATTTAAAGCCATAGGCCTAGATTAGCTGTCTCCTCTCCTGCAATAACAACATTCAGACTCCCCAGCCTCATCAGACGGGATGTGGTTATAACAGGATACACCAAATGTATTTAATGTACAACCTGGTTTACCCTGCCTCGATCTCACACACACTTCCTCATGGGGCTCCACCTGCTTCGAATGTCGCCCGCTCTTCACTCCCCAAATACTACCCATTCTTTAGGGCCCATGGCAGAATCTCCTGTCAAGACTTTCATAACACTACTCAATTTGAGGTAATCCCTCCATATTTTGGATTTGAAGAGTAATTACTTTCTATATGTGTAGCTTAGAAAAGGTAAAAATCACATTTTACTGTATGTTATCCAGATTTTTCTATTAAATCTTAATTTTTACATGCTTGTTCCTTGATTCCCCAATTAGATCATAGTTTCCTTAAGAAAAATCACATCTTACTCCTCTTCGTATTTTTTTAAAATAATTTTTAAAAATGCTTGTTGGGGCTCTTGGGTGGCTTAGTCGGTTAAGTGTCCAATTTCAGCTCAGGTCATGATCTTACAGTTGGTGAGTTCAAGCCCCACAATGGGCTCTGTGCTGACAGCTCAGAGCCTGGAGCCTGTTTCGGATCCTGTTGTCTCCCTCTCTCTCTGCCCTCCCCCACCTGTACTCTGTCTCTCTCCCTCTCAAAAATAAATAAACATGTAAAACAACGTTCGTTTACTGATTGATTGACTGACTGATTGGGCGGGGAGCTGGGGGGGAGCAGAGAGAGGGAAAGAGAGGATCCCAAGCAGGCTCCACCGACATTGTGGAGCCCAATGTGGGGCTTGAACCACAAACCATGAGAGCATGACCTGAGCTGAAATCAAGAGTCAGATGCTCAACTGACTGAGCCACCCAGGCGCCCCTCTTCTTTGTTTTTCTGAAATGATCCTACTATAATGCTGTGCACATGGTGCATTCGGTGAATATTTATTTATTTATTTTTGAATGTTTATTTTTGTTGAGGGGGGAAGGGTCAGAGAGAGAGGGGGACAGAGGATCAGAAGTGGGCTCTGCACCAACGACACACAGTCCCACTCAACCACTGAGCCAGCCACACAGGCACCCCAGTGAATATTTATTTGATTTGACATTTTGTAAAAGGTGATAACGTAGAATTTATCACCAAAATAAAGAAAGCAAAAATTTTTAAATGTAGACTTATTTAATTTGGAAAAACCACTATTTTAAAAACAGCCCGTTCACCAGAAAGGGTGACTGTTAAGGTGTTACTGTATTTAAACCATATGATCTGGGGGCACCTGGGGGGCTCGGTCGGTTGAACATATGCCTTCAGCTCAGGTCATGATCTCACGGTTTGCAAGTTCGAGCCCCACATCGGGCTGTCTGCTTCAGATCCTCTGTCCCCACCTCTCTCTCCTCTCCCCTGCTAGCTCTCTCTCTCTCAAAAATAAACATTACAAAAGTAAATTAAATAAACGGCACAGTTGGAATCCTGGAGGACTCACCTATATCGATATCAGTAAAGCCCTCTGCACTTATCGCATCCATCGTGCTTTTGTCTATCGTGTCCAGGCAGAGACTAGCCAGCTGAGGTTCATCAAATAATCGGGCCTAAACATACAGAGAGACAGTTATTTTATTCTCATAGTTATCTTACTTTTAGACAGTACGTATTCAGTTAATGCTGTAGTTACAATTGGTAATTATGTAAAAACACCAACTTAAAAGACCATTATAATGTGTATATATTCTTAAAAGTTTCCCTTCCACAATCAGAAATGAAAAGCTAAGAGCACAAATGCTCTGCTTAGATAACAAATACACATTGATGACCTGTTATTTTCCTTTCCATCTGCTCATATACACACACTGCCTGGTTTCTTATACATTACTTATTTTGATCCTTAACAAACGCTCTAGGTTAGATAAGGCAGACATGATTATCCCATTTTCCAGATGTGGAAACAGGCTTAGAAAGGTGTGCTGACTTGCCTAATATGATCTGGCTAGTCATGCCGCAGAGTCATTATTAAATCCGAGTTATAGGATACTGTCACTAAGTTATATCAATTGTCAAGCATACAGTACAAACAGATCAGATTTATTTTCTTCCATTTTCTGTCTTGATGTGGGGAGAGAATGAAGTACAGGAATTTCAGAGCACGAAAGCTCTGGGAACCTAAGCAAACAGCAGGCCAACAACTGAAAAGCAAATAATAGACACACGACAATCTTATATGACAGTGAGGATGATCTACAACTACATACAATAATATGAGTGAAACCCACAAACACAATGACAAACAAAAGAAGCCATAGTATAAACTGAGCAAAAAAATATATACTGTATGATTCCAATAAAGCTAATCTCGGCTTTAAGAATTCAGAAGCCAAGCTTATAATACGTGATTAATCAGGATGCGTATTATAATTAAAAAAAAAAAAAAAACCAACCCAAGTTTAAAAGCCAGGCATCGGGGAAGGGGTGGGAGGATCCAAACTCAAATGAGACTTAAAAAACTGTAACACTGAAAACAGATGTGATGATAGGTGTACCAGGGACCAAGCTTTCATTCTGGCCTAGTATCAGGTCCATTTACATTTAACAGTATGGACAAACAAGAGACGCACACAGGTACTCATGCTGGCAATAATGCAATTAATTAACCATTATTTGGCATGGCTGATGACTCTTATTTGTAAAGTAAAATTCATTTTCAAAGGATTCAATAACTCAGGTGCTACTGACCTATCACGTTAACAAACATCCCTAAACTAAAGAGTTATCTTGTGTTTTATGGGGGAGAAAAGACAGCAATAAACACACTGGAATGAATTTAAAATAGATACACACATTACAGATGATATGTAACTGTACTTACATGTATAAAATATGCATATATTTTTAAGTCAGTAGAACATTTCTTAAAATTATGCAATACTCAAACATGTCTGAAAATGCTCTTCTTGAGGCCCTTGGGTGGCTCAGTCAGTTAAGCATCGGATTCTTGATTTTGGCACCGGTCGTCATCTCGTAGTTCATGGGTTCGAGCCCCGTGTTGGGCTCTGCACTGACAGTGCAGAGCCTGCTTGGGATTCTCTCTCTCTCTCTTTGTCTCTCTCTGTCCCTTCCCCACTCTCTCTCTCTCTTTCCCAAAATAAACAAATAAACTTAAAAAAAATTGTTTTTAATGTTCTTCTTAGATTATATATTGGGCTTATATTAATTTGCTTAGTCAAAATTTTCCAAAAAAATAATATAAAATCTGTATTTAGTAGAATAAAATTAACTCTATTCCTTGTTATTTTCCCTTAAAATGTTTTTAATTTAGAAATAATTTCAAATTTGCAGAAAAAATGCAAGTAAAAAGAATACCCATATACCCTTTACCCAGATTTACCTATCTAAATATTATTTATCTAATATTTCACCTCTTTATCATTTGTGCTCTCTATACACACACAGGCGTGCGCGCGCACACACACACATTATATATATATACCCATATATGTATGCATATATATGTATATATAAGTGGGAAAATAATGTATAAGAAAACAGACAATGTATAGTGAGTGTGTGTGTATTTGAGGTGAACTATTCAAGAATAAATTACAGCACCACAGCCCTTACCCTTAAATACTTGAACATTTCTTATATAACCATAGTAATTAACTTTGATAAATAACCATACAATATTTTTATCTCATCTACTGTATTTCAGTTTTGCCAACTGACCCAATTTTTTATAACACTTTTCCTGCTAGAATAGGATCCGGTCTAGGATCACAGTCTAATGAATTTTTAAAATATGAAAAACACATTTTTATCAAATGAAATTCTAAACATTTTAACTGGCAGATATTTTAACTGGCCAACTCAACTATATTTCCAGTGTTCATGCAAAAATTGATCTTTCACTCTAAGAAAAACAAGTTTTATAAAAATTATTTTATTCAGAACAGCAATATTTCAGTGACTCTTCAGTTACACAGGCAGTATCAAGTTTCCTAGGGAATCTATTGTTGCTCCTTAGAGTAAAATACATCCTTCTCAAAATTTAGTTTGAGTCTGGCATCATCTCTGAAAAAAATATCACTTCCTAACAAGCGTCTCTTCCCGGTCTCACTCATGCTGGTACAGCACACTGGCCTCCTGTTTCAGCGTGAAGCTGGCAAAGGTCCTCTCAAGTAATTGACATGCTCAGTGCAAATGACTCACTTGGCAGGAAGAAGAACTTCACATGACAATTCGTGGGCTAATTCACATGACCCCACCAGTGAAAAATGTGCAGTAAAATTGGGTTCTCAGACCAACCATACACTGAAAAGCTCCTTTTCTTTCTCGTAGTGACAGCTGTTAACCCTTACTACTCAAAGTGTGGTCCAGAAGCACTGGCATCATCTGAAAGCTCATGAGAAATGCAGACTCTTAGGTCTCACCTTGGACCTACGGAACTAGAAACTGTATTTTAATTGTCAGAGTTTAATTCATTGGTTTCTGAATTTTTCCATAAGCTTTTAAAATAAAAGTAATTAAGTGATCCCCTCCACATACCTTAAAACCCTTGGACGATAAAGAATCTTAGGAATATCAACTTCCATAATAGATTTTCATCACAAACTCAAAAGAGGGGGAAATGCAAGGATATGCTGCTTAACAGTTCTATGACCTTGGTCAAACTGATTCATATTTCTGCCTCTGTCTCCTTACCTGTTAAGTGGGGACAGTAAGAAAACCTAGAACACCTACCCCTCCCAAAGTTACTGTAGAAGATTAAATGAACTAATGCAGACAAAGTCCTGACACACAATCACCACTCAAGACATTCTGCTATCATCCTTACTATCAGTATCACCACACCTTAAGAACGACTGGTTGAAGGTTGGGATCTTAGGTTTAGCACCTGCTGTCTAACGTGAAGTAAGATAGTTACCCCTTTACACTTCCATTGCTTCAGCTTTAAAATGGGGACAACAGTAAATAGCACCACAGAGCTGCAATGCGGGCTAACTGTGATAATACACGCAAAGTGACTAGCTTAGTGTCTGGCGCACCATGTCCAGAATGGAGTTCGGCGATTATGTCCATGAGGTGACATCGGTCTGCTCTTTCTTCCCTAACCTCAAATATTTGTTGACAGATGACTGAACAAACAACAGCAACAAAAGGTGCCATCATACAATTTCCATATGCCAGAACAGACGCAGAGCCGGGCAACCCGAGCTCTGGGCCCCGGCCCCAGCCAGCCTGCTGGGAGCCTTTGGGCAGGTAGTCCATTGGCCCAGGTTTGAGTTTTCCAGTTGGAAAATGAAAGAGGTGAACTAGGGGACATCTGTGACCGGTTCCAGTACTAATAGTCAACAGGATTATATATTATCAGCTTACAATTGTTTTCTCCTCATTTTAACTTGCTTACCTCTGTAAAGACCCTATCTCCAAATAAGATCACATTCTGAGGTTCTGGGAACTGGGATGTCAACACATAAATTTTGGAGAAACAATTCAACCCTTAGCACATGGTATAGGCTGGCTTGGAACTTTTAAAACAATTCATACAAGGGTATTATAACTTGGTCTAAAAAGAAAAACAAGTGATTTATTTATATCTGAAGTAAAGCTCAGATTACAGGCGTTTAACAAATGCTAAACAGTATGATATAGACTGGCTAATAGTTCCACAGATGTGTTCAGTTTGTAAAAATTCATCAGACTGAGTGCTTAAGATAATGTGTACTTTTCTGCATGTATACTATATTTAGTGGAAACTTTTAAATATCAGAGAAAGAACATTTCACATAAACCTGAAATTCTAATTCCTCCAAGCTTTCAGATTAAGTACAAAGACAGTAAACCTTGGAACTTATCTGGACTTAAAAAGTCCAGATCTAACAAAAATCTTTATTCCAGATCCAACAAAAATTGAGACAAAAGACGTCCAGAAAACCCTATGCTATCACATGCTCAATCACAGCAGGAACAAACTGGATCCCAATTCCAATTCCAATCCTAAACATCCGTGTGACTTTGAGTCACAGTAGTCTGCTTACATAAAGCCTCAGTTTCTTACATGATACTGTATTGACTCTAATTTGTTTTTCTAAAATCATATGAATCTGATATACTTCCCTGAATGGTACCATACAAATAATTACATATACTTTAAGTAAGTTAATCTAGAATTCTCTAGGAAATACTTAATACTCATGTAGTTATGAGGATACGGACCTTAGCTACATTTACTTACCTGAGTAAGTAACATAAAGGCATTATCTGCCCTAAGATGTTTGGTGAGAAATTCCACACAGTGTGCTTCCAAGGCTGGGACTGCATATTTCTTAGCAGTATAAAGAGTGGTCATAACCGTCTCTGGGCCAATTTGAACTTCATCTGAATACAGAAATCTGGAAAGCAAATGGGAAATTACAGAGATGGCCATTAGTATTTTAGAGAAGCAATCCACCAGCGTGAAACCTCTGAGGAATATTTTCAAAGATAATGAGCACACTGAAAAACCACCTGAAATTTACACCCAACTTTGCAGGGCTACAGGGCCTTTGCACGTACATCATCTCATTTTATTCTTACTCAGTCCTCAGTAAGGCAGTGTCTCCATTTTACAGACAAAACTGAAGTGAAGATCACAAGACAGACTCCTCCCTCTTAAGCCAAATTTTCAGAGGTCTTTTAGCAGCTCAGGACAGGAATCGTTCACTTATCTTTCCGTCATCAAAGGACGTTCATTTAAACAAATCTACGGATAGCTGAGGTTCATACCTCTAGGGGTCAAACATTCATGTATTTGCTGATAATGGTGTCTTGTTATTCTGGGCATCTTTTAACCTTTTATTATTATTTCCAAATTAGCAAAATGCCCACAGACGATCACTGGGGCTTTGGAGGAATAAACAATTTAATAATATCTTAAATGACCCCTGTTATGTGCTTTTGGGTATTTAGGTCCAATGTTCTCTCAAAACACTATCAGTCCAATACTGCCTCCTCCCAGTTTGCTGCTGCTAACTGCCAGATCGCTAGATAGATCAGCTTCACAGAACTGCGAATAAAGCATACGATTCTCAGTGAAGGCCTGCACAGTTCTTGTTGAACTATCCGGGAGCTTCTACATATCAAGTCTAGGCCCCTATTGTGGCTCCTCAGAGACCCTGCACGGACTGTCCAGTTCCCAACCACATGCAGGAAAGTCGAGGGGAGAAGTATGGCATTAAGAACAACTGCATTTGAGAGATACTAAAGACGTTACAATGCTTATTACACATATATTCCTGGGCCCCAAGTCCTAAAACAGGAAAACCTATTAACATCTTTCAGAACCTTCTATGCCCCGGGAGGCCGCAAAGAAGGGAGGCTCTATTTCATGTCCCTACCCTCCGGCTTTCCAGTTCCTCTCCTTTCATTCCCGTGTCCGTAGTCACCACCCAAGGCGAACCGCTAGCCCCTCACCTCCCCGCAGCCTCTCGCCACAACCAAACACCGGCGCTCCCCTCATAGCATCACCGAGCTTACAACTATCCCAGGTGGAGGCTGCTCGTGCTCATCCTCCTCCATAGCTCAACCTTGACAGTGAAGGCTGCTGTGTTTCAGGATTACACCATTTCAAAATACCGTATTCTTTTTTTCTGGGGCGCCTGGGGGGCTCAGTTGGTTAAGTGTCTGACTCTTGATTTCGGCTCAGGTCGTGATCTCACAGCTCCACGAGTTCGAGCCCCATTGGACTCCGCACTGACAGCACGGAGCCTGCTTGGGATTCTGTTTCTCCCTCTCTCTCCCTGCCCCTCCTCTTTCTCTCCCCAAAATAAATAAACTTAAAAAATATATTTTTTTTTTCCAAAAACCTCCTTTTAGAGACTCAAGTCAACATTCTGTATTACCCTTATACTATTTAGCTTAAAGTTACATGCCACACTTTGTGAAGAGCACAAGGAATTAAAAACCAAGTAAGGCACAATCACTTACAGTCAGGGGGAAAGGGATGAAAAAAGGAAGAGAGAAAATGAACATTTGTTGAGTGCCTGCCATGGGACAGGTGCCAGTTCATGTAATCCTCCCACAAGGAAGGCAGGTGCTGTTACCTGCATTTAGAAGACGAGGAAACACAAAAGCTGTCTAACATCAACACCCTCTTTCTGCACGGTCTGCCTCCAGGGAGTGCTAGACTGTCATGCCCACCAAGTGAGCGCCGTTTTATCTGTGTGGCCTCAGGAAGAGATGGCTTGGGTCTGGGCCTGTGCCACCACCTGCCAGCCATGTGACTTTAAACAAACTACCATCAGTGGTGCTCCCTTCTGAAAAGAGAGGAGAGTGACAGTCTCCCCTTCATAACATGCGCATGAGGATTAGTAGAAATTATAACTCGTGAAGTGTTTTAAATAGTGCCTGACAAATACTTAGCCTCAGCAAACGTTAGCTATTTATTTTTACGTTGCTTCATTATTTTATGTCCGCTATTTTCCATTGTTTTAGAAGATCTCCTTGCTGTTGTCTCCCGGCCCTTCTGTTTTTCTTCCCAGCAATCCCATGCTCACATTTCTAAGAATTCTTGCTTCCTAGTTGTCCTTTTTCACCTCCACAGCATCATGTCTGTTTTATGGATGCAAAAATGTTAAGTCTCCAAGATGCTATTAACCAATGTTTTCAAGGTTCCTTTCCATTTCCTGAATGATCTACTTCCTCCAGGATCATCTGTTTCGGTCTTTGTCGTTCATGTTCATTTTCCTCACATGTCAAATGCCCAGTGGTTGTCTCCGGTTTGGAATTCTAGTAGCAGGCTTTCTCTGCACCTGTAGATGGGCCTGTTTTCCAGCTAAAACCATCCCCCAAATGAACGGGCCAGCTGAGAGCTCTGTACGTGGGGGCTTGCCGAACGGCACCTTGCATGGGAGTGGGAAAGGAGCTGGGGCAGGGGCCGCCTCACGCCATGACTCTAGGGTCCCTGAGCTGTCCCAGGCAGTTTGCTCCGTTCATTTAAAGAGGAGCCTGTCCCGAGGTCGTCATCGGCAGTTAGTCTGCAAGAGCTGGCCAAGGATGTAGTCTGTAAGCCAGTTTTAAATTGGACTCCCATGTTATAGCTCACCTTCTCATTTCCCCCCATCCTCACTACCCACCCGGGCCTCGAGGGCCTCGAACTGCGCGGGGCTGAGCCAGGGAAGGCAGCGCCCACCCCCGCAGCCCCCAGGCTCTGGACTCTGGGCTCCGGTCATCTGCTTGTTTTCATTACCAGCACACTTTCAACTGCTCTGTCCCTTTTCCACACTGTTGGCTTCCAATCCATTTCCCTTCCTCTCTTTCCATGAAGGGATTTATTCTCGTTTGTATTTTCTTACAGTCACTTGAACTGGGAGAGAGAGAGAAGGCTGACTGCGAGCTCAGTTCCCCTCTTGAATTAGAAACCTATGACGTTTTAATTTTAAGGGCAAGGTAGGAAGAATCTTTACGTCTATCTGCTTTAATTTTTTTTTTTCAGGCAAAAATTACTAGAGTTACAAAATAAAGAACTGAAATGTGGGGCCTTTATTACCATTTGCCTCTGTATGTGAGTAGATTCAAACTTCAGGACACAAGTACATGGCTCTGTAAGTATCTACAAGTGGGGGCTTTGACATCTGCAAAAGTCCCCTAGAGAAATTTCTACTTGAGGGACGATCTAAAAGATGACCAGAGGGTGGGAAGAACACGCCAGGAACGAGAGAGAATTGCAGTTTTAGACTATTCTATTTGAGACACACACACACCCCGTTCAATTTGCTTTTATTAAGTTACAATTTGGTATTACACCTTCGGCTTACATCAAGGAATATTTTAAAGAAACATCTATATCCAAAAACGCGGATTAAGGACACTGTTCATTTCAGTAAAGCCTTCTTTATGAGGAAACCTCGCCAGGAATTTTTTCACTCGTCTGATTATCAGACAGAGCTGTGCATCCCTAAGCAGGTGGTTTGTTTTCAACCTGACAAATACTATGTATGAATTATAACTGACCAGCTAGGTTTCTTGTTTTGCATTAGCTGCTAAAACAATTAAGGTGAAATCTGTAGTTTCCCGATAGCATGCATTTTTGTGTTAGCTTCATCTTGGCTTTATTTATCTTTGTGTTTTTTGGGAAGACGTTCTAAATTCTTTCTGTTGTATGTAAACAACAAGAAAAGGAACTCTATGCTTCTTGTATTTTCCCCCAACATCTTTCCTACAATACCAGGCACAGTGTAGGCACACGGCTAACCCTTAATACTTACCTATTACCTGACTAGACAATTCCATACAAGCTTCTATGTAACACAACAAAGGAATCATCTTCATTTCTAATGAGAAAATAGGCTATTTGAAAATCCAGGAACTATCTTGGTTCATATTTTACTTACATGTTTTCTTACATTCTATTTAACTATTAAAATTGCTAGAATATGAAAATAAGCCAAGCCTTACAAAATATAATTACAAATTAATGATATTACCACAATTCTTTTTATTTTAAAATGAACATTTCAGCCCTCATTTACTACCTTTAAGGACAAAGCCCTCCCAAAGACTAAAGGTTTTCCCAAAAGAGAAAACTCAGTATTTAAGCAAAAATTTTTAAAAGCAATGGGGAAAATATGATTTTAAATTAGAAAAATTGTAAGATTTTTATTATTTGATTATAAATAAGAAAAATTATAAGATCGCGTATACGAAACTTTGTATCACCACTGACTCATTCATTTTACTCAAAAACATTTACTGAGGGGCTATAATACCAAGCACTGGGATAGGTCTGAGAAATACAAACCTGGATAAGACAGCCCTGCCCGCAGAAAGCTTACGGTTTGGTAATGAAATGATTAAAGAGTAGCGTCACAATTACAACAGAATTATTTATCAGGCACAGTGTGATAACTAATCTCTAAAGATAGCCCGAATCAATCATGCCTTCTATTATCCATGGCCTTATACAGATCTGTCCCATAATAAACCTGGGCTGGCCCTGTGTGATTCCCTTTAACCAACAGAATGTGGCAGAAGGGACACCGTCCCCATCCGCGGCCTCCCCTCGGAGGATGTCTGGCGGCTTCTGCTTCTGTATTCTCAGAAGACTGGAGCTGCTATCCAAGAAGTCGAGATGCCCGGCTGGAAAGATCAGCTGGAGAAGCCACGCAGGGAGGAGAAAGGCTCAGTCACCCCAGACTCTGCCTCACACCTCCAGGGGACTCCAGCTCCACTGCCATAGGACTATGACCGCAGGGGGACCCAAAGGAGACGTCACAGAACCACACAGCTGACCTCAGTCAACCCGCACAACTGTGAAAGATAATAAAACTAGACTTAAGCCGCTAAATGCTGGAGTGTTTTGCTCTACAGCAATAGATACTAAACTTGCTATGAGAGACATTAGATGAGGCAGTGCTCAATTCTGCCTTCGGGTGGGATTATGTTTTACAGAAGAGGTAAAGCCTATGTGAAGTCCATCTCAAGTGCAGTGATTGTGAAGACCTTCTAGCAGACAGACTGAGAAGTACAAAGGCCTCAGAAGGTAGGCATTAAAGGGGCGCCTGGGAGGCTCAGTTGGCTGAGTGTCCGACTCTCGATCTCGGCTCCGTCATGATCTCACAGTTCATGAGATCGAGCCCTGCGCTGAACTCTGAGATGACAGTGTGGAGCCTGCTTGGG
This sequence comes from Herpailurus yagouaroundi, assembly GCF_014898765.1. Classification (NCBI taxonomy): domain Eukaryota; kingdom Metazoa; phylum Chordata; class Mammalia; order Carnivora; family Felidae; genus Herpailurus; species Herpailurus yagouaroundi. Next base: position 3,952,505 of record NW_024412416.1, on the reverse strand, counting down.
ATTCTCTTTCTCTCTCTCTCTCTGTCTCTCTCTCCTTCCCTCCCTCCCTCTCTCTCTCTCTCCCCCTTATACTTCCCCCTCCCATTCCAAAATAAATGAATAAACATTAAAAAAAGAAAAAAAAGAGGGGCGCCTGGGTGGCTGAGTTGGTTGGGCGTCCAACTTCGGCTTAGGTCATGATCTCACTGCTTGTGGGTTCGAGCCCCGCGTCGGGCTCTGTGCTGACGGCTCGGAGCCTGGAGCCTGCTTCAGATTCTGTGTCTCCCTCTCTCTCTTCCCTTCCCCCACTCACTCTCTCTCTCTGTGTCAAAAATAAACATAAAAAAAAAAAAAAGAGGGCAGGCATTAAAATAAGAAATGAGAGGCAATTAGAGTTGAGGCACTGAGTAGTGGAAAGAGGAAAGGGAAGATACAGAGACCAAGTCACAAAGGTCTTGTGTGTCCCCTAAGGTGCTGACACGTCATCCTGCATGCAAAAAGTCAAAGACTCAGGGGAATTACATGAGACTATATGCACATTACAGAGATAACCCTGTTAACAATGTAGAAAGTGAAGACAGCTTAGACTAAAGTCATGGTCTGGTTGAAGCAATGCAGGAAAAAAAAATTAGGAGGAGGAAGTGGAACCCTCAGGAATGGTCCGAAAAGGATGAGAAACAGGTGGGGCAGACTGGAACCAAACCACAGCTTGGAGTCAAGCCCACTGAAGTCACTTCCCAACTGACCCACAGAGAGAGAATATTCATGGGCAGGAATGTTTTTCAAGTCCCCCAACACCCTAGGGTGCGTTATAGCATTACTGTGGCAAAAGCTGACTGATAAAAGAGTGTAATAATACGAGTGTCTGCTCTGGGAGCCTGGCTGGCTCTGTCGGCAGAGCACGTGACTCTTGATCTCGGGGCTGTCAGTTCAAGACCCACTTTGGGTGCAGAGATTACTTAAAAATAAAATCTAAAAAAAAAAAAGAGTACCCGCTCAAAGACTGTGGGAATTTAAGTGCACATAAGGTACTCAGCAACAGTAAGCGGCACGGTAAACACTCGCTAAATGTCACACTATTCTTATCATCTCCATGTTCACCTGCATGGGTACTAGACATTCATTTGTGAATGTGCGGCTGGAAGTGGGATTCTAAAACCGAGTGGAAGTCTGGCCACACAGCTGGGGGAGTATATTAACGCCAGGAGTTAACAGAAAGGACGAGGGCAGCTGAAGACAGAATCCGGTCACCACTCCGTTTCTGTTCCTTTCTGCCACACAACTCCTTGAGAGAGCTGTTGAGAGCAGCCATCTCCAGTTCCTCACCTTCTATTTTCTCCCCAACCTATTCTAATCCAGCTGCTAAAACCACTCTTGCCAGGGTTATCAACGGCCTCCATTTTGTCAAAACCAATAATCGATTCAATATCCTCATTTCACCCACATCTCGGCACCATTTAACATGGCTGACCACTCTCTCTTTATCGAAAGGCTTTCTGCAACTTGAGCTTCAAGATATCCCGCTCCTTGCTTTCCAGGCTAACTCCACTGGCAGCGGTCCCTTGGCCTCATTTTACTCCCCCCCCCCCCCCACGTCTCTCTAGGTTGGAGGCTCCCCGGGGGCTCATCTTCATACCTGTCTTCACAACCCACATTCCCTCCCTACGTAACCTCATTTGGTTTCATGGTTTAAAGACCAGTCATTCACTCTTAGCTTTCAGATTTATGTTCACCAAGAAGCTCTTCCCCAAACTCCGGGTTCGTATTTCTGGCTGTACTCTTGCCCTCCCTGGATGTCTTAGAAATCTTCCTGGTTCTACCTTCAAAATACAGTTGACCCTTGAGCAACACAGGAATCAGGGGCGTGGCCTCCACTCCCCATTCCCCTCCCTCCCTGTAGTCAAAAACCTCCATATAACTTTTGACTCCCCCCAAAACTTTACTAATAGCCTACTGTTGACCTGGAAACTTACTGATAACATATAAACAATTAGCACATATTTAGTATATGCATTATATACTATATTCTTACAATTGAGGAAGCTAGAGAAAAGAAAATATTATCAAGGAAACCGTAAGAGAAGAGAAAATACATTTACAGTACCGTACTTTACTTGTTTAAAAAAAAAAAAATCTGGGGCGCCTGGGTGGCTCAGTCTGTTAAGTGTCTGACTTCGGCTCAGGTCATGATCTCACGGTTGGTGGGTTCAAGCCCCGCATCGGGCTCTGTGCTGAACGCTTATTCAGAGCCTGAAGGCTGCTTTGGATCCTGTGTCTCCTCTCTCTGCCCCTCCTCCACTTGTGCTCTGTATCACTGTCTCAAAAATTAATAAACGTAAAAAAAAAAAATCTGTGTACAAGTGGGCCCACGTAGTTTAAACTCATATTGTTCAAAAGTCAATCATGTATCTGCAGCCTGACCACTTCTCCCACCTATCCCCACCACCCTGGTATAACCCTCCACCATATGTCTTGCCTGGACTACTGCAAAAGCCTCTTAGTTTAACTCTCTGCTGCCCATTTTACTCCCTCTGCAGTCTAATCCCCGAACAACTGCCAGAGTGAGTTTTTAGAAACGTAAATCAGATCACATCAATTCCTACTGAAAACTCTCCAAAGGCTTCCCTCCTAGCACATACCCACGTCCTTCCCTGGCTATACAGCCCTGCACGACCTTGTCCAGCCTATCCTCCTGACCTCATCTTCCACCACTTTCCCCCTTATTCACTCCGTTCAAACAGCACCGGTTGACCTCTGCAGTTCCTGCAACAGGAAAAATCTAGGGCCTTGAACACGCTCTGCCTTGCTTAGAATGCTCCTTCCCTCACAGCTTGATCATTTTTCCTCAGCACACTTACCAGTACTTGCCATTACATCTTTGTTTCTCCTTACTAGATTCTGAAGTACTTGAGGGCAGCGGCTTTTTCTTCTTCACTGCTGCACCCAACATCTAAAACACCAACTGGTGCAGGGAGGCACACAGCATTTCTCAAATGAACAATTGAAGAACATCACTTAAAGGTCAGGCAGATCAAAACAAGTAGTTTCTTATAATGTTAACTGATTCAATTTGTAAACATAACAAAAATAGGCCAAGCTAACCTGTTGTCCCCACTCAGCAAGTACTATGGGACACCTGTTTGTCACACAATAACAAGCAAGGACGGCATCTATGTTTCACAGGTGGCCAATACCTTCCAGTCCAGATATCATTTCACAATAGAACAAGACTGGAATCGGGGCACCTGGGTGGCTCAGTCGGCTAAGCGTCTGACTTCAGCTCAAGTCATGATCTCACGGTTCGTGGGTTCCAGCCCCATGTCGGGCTCCCGTGCTGACAGCTCGGAGCCTGGAATCTGCTTCAGATTCTATGTCTCCCTCTCTCTCTGACCCTCCCCAGCTCATGCTCTGTCTCTCTCTCTCTCTCTCTCTCAAAAATGAATAAACATTGAAAAAAAAAAAGAACAAGACTGGAATCTGAAGGACAAATACCATAGCCACACTGAAAAGAGGAAAATTTCAAAGACTTTACAGTTAATTCACTTATTTTCTGTTGACAGGAAAGGACTAACGGCTTCAGTAAAAATACGAGCTAAGCATTTTTCCCTCTACATTCTTATTTACCGATCTCTATTTTTTTAAAGGAAAAAACTCCTCGGCAATATTTTTAGAGCAGGGGCTCTCAGATTTAGCTGGTATTAGTATGTCGGAGAGTATTAAAAGGGCTCTCAAGGTCCCACCTCCAAACATTACAATATTTTAGAGAGGGAGGAAGGAATCTCGAATTTCACAAGTACTCAAAGAGATTATAATGAGGTAGACCAACAAATCACTCTAAGATACTTATAAACGAGCTACAACAATCCTCTCATCAGTTCAAACCAAAATCCAAAATGACCCAGATCCTAGGTTTTTAGCTAATTTTTCTCTCTCTCTTCATAACTGTAATTTAACTAAATTGCAGAAAACATGAGAAACAAAGGAAAAAAGAAGAAAAAAAAGCATTATCATTTTACCGGTCCAATACAACTTTGGTTAGCATTTTGTTACGCTTCCTTCCATCCATGTCACTAGGTATATGTTTGTTCTATTACTTTTCAGTTTTATTCACCGTGCGCAGTTTTCAGGGCTATTTATTACACACGTTTCTCGTGTTCATATAACCTAGTCTTCATCAGTACCATGCTCAGTGGCATTAATTCCATCTAATGCACCCAACGTTGTTTATCTAACCATTTCCTCCAGCTGACTACTTCCATACTACTATAAATAATCCAGCTGTAAATATTTTTGTACACATTTTTCAGTACTTCAATACTTCGGAGGGGGGGAGGGAATCTGTAGTGCCAAACTGTTTTACCGTCTTCGTCACAGAGGGCTTCTCCAATATATATATATTTTTAATTTATTTTTGAGAGAGGGGGAGACTCAGAATCCGAAGCAGGTTCCAGCCTCTGAGCTCCCAGCATGGAGCCCTACGTGGGGCTCGAACTCACAAACGTGAGAACATGACCTGGGCTGAAGTCAGACGCTTAACAGATCGGGCCACCCAAGCGCCCCTAATATTATCTTTAAAATACTAGGAATTTAGTATTCGCTTCGCGTTTAATTTTCACTTCTTTAATTACTGAGGTTAAACATTCTTTGTCAATTAGTTGTTATCTTTTCTTTACCTAAGTTATCTATCCTGCCCTTTACCATTTGTTTATGGGATCTTGCTATTTCTTTTCTACTCGTTTTAACTTTGTACTCAGTTTCCTACTGATCTTCCCGGTTGAGCTGTGAGCCTTTTGTGGGCTATTTATCCGTTCACTGACCTCTTTTTTTTTTTGCCTCAGTACCACCCAAGACTCTGCTCCTTTCCGAAGAACCCACTGTGGTCAGGCAGCTAAAACCATCTCCATATAATAAAATACACATGGTCTTCCCTAGGAGTTTGCTGTTACCTCCGCCAGTCACTGGACTTTTCTGGGCCCCGGTCCCATTTGTAAAAGTGTGAAAAACAACACCTCCTTAACTGGACTTCTGCGAATAAAGGCTATTAACGTCAAACGATAACGTTATCCAATATTAACGTTATCCAATATTAATATCCAAAATTAACCAGAAGTCGATGTATTATCGACTGAAATAGGCAAAAAAGGAAACTCTTAACACCCGCGGCTGGATTTGGTTTTTAAGCAAATGTGAGGTTGTCTGCAGAAACGCCGAGCCAGGTAAAGCCACACCTACTTGTTTTGGCATTCCCTTTCCTGGGTCCCGACAACTAATACACACACAAACGAAAAAGGAGTCAGAATTTAAAACCAACCAACCAACAGGGGAAAAAAAAAAAAAAGCCGTCGGTCCGCCAAGTCTTCTCACCTCTTCCCCTCTCCCCCAACAACAAAAAAAACCCTGAAACTTTGCAAACGGGCCATCAAGACAACCTGGTCCACACCCGTTCCACGCCCGTTCTCTTGTCCCGAAGGTCGGGTGACAATGCCGGACTGGAAAGGAAAAGCGCTCGCTGAGCGGACGCAGACTGAGACCGTGACCCCGACGACCGGCGGTCGGCCGTGCGGCCGGCAGAGGGGGACGGGGACCCGCCGCGCGTCCCTGACCGGGGAGGAAACCGAGGCCGCGGGGGAGGCTCGCGCGCAGGGGCAGGCCGGGCGCCCCGCCGCTCACCTCAGCAGCGCCAGGAAGGCGGCGGGCTCCACGTCGGGCAGCTCGATCTCGGCCGACGTGGTGGCCATGCCGCCGTTGAACATGGCGTCGAAGACGGCGCTGCCGGCCGCCAGCACGAAGCGGTGCGCGGGGATGCGCTGCGGGCCCCCGGCGGCCGCGCCGCCGCGGCCCTTGCCCAGCACGAAGCGCACATCGCTCAGCAGCTCCGAGTTGAAGAGGAAGGCGAAGCGCTCCTTCAGCGACGCCTTAGTCGCCTGCCAGTTGTACAGTGGCTCCCGCTGCAGGGGGAGCAGGGGCCCCAGAGAGGACGGCGGCGGCGGCGGCGGCGGAGGAGGCGGAGGCCCCGCGGCGCCCGGCTCCGCCTCGGCTCCAGAGACCTGCTCGCCCGCAGCGGCCGGCCCGAGAGAGGCCATCCTCCAGCGGCGCGGCTCCTCGGGCTAGGCAGACAGCTCCCGCCGCCCAGCCGCCATCGCCGAGGCCGCCCCCGGAGGCCGGCGCCGCCTCGGTG
>NW_024412416.1:3910230-3945948 GCF_014898765.1 Herpailurus yagouaroundi | reverse complement strand
GCTCCGCCCCGCCCGCAGCGGCCCGGAGCGAGGGACCTGCCCCTAGTGCTGGTGGGGCGCGCACGGCCGCCCCAGCGGGGCCGCGCGGATCCGCGTACTGCGCTGCTGGATGGTCACCCTGCTCACCTTGTGCGAGCCCCGCGCTTGCAAGCCCAGCGCCTCTTCCGGCCCGCGGCCCGTCCTTCTCTCGGACCCCTCCTCACCAGCCGCGGCGCTTCCCACGTGTACTAGGGGCAGGTCCCTAGGCTGTCCCTCCTGGAGTTTCCTGCCTGCGTGGTGGGGGACGGGGGCAAGGCCCGGGACAAGGCCCAGGGACCACGTTGGAGGGGACGACAGGATTCCCCTGGGCTCCCTTTTCCCCATCAGTGTCCTAGTCACCACTCCGGAGGGGAGCGGAGCTTTCAACCCCTTCTGTGTCCAGCAGCCCACATGCGTCCTGTCTTCTGTCTCTGTTTTTTTCCAGTATCACTGTGGACTCATGGAATTCTTTTTGAATATGTTACAATCCGTTGCTAAAAATTAACAATATTTTAAATCTCCAGGGGTGCCTGGGTGGCTCAGTTGGTTAAGCCTCTGACTCTTGGTTGGGGGTCAGGTAATAATCTCACTATTCATAGGATCAAGCCCTAAGTAGGACTTCACGTCAGGGGGGGTCCTGCTTGGGATTCTCTCTTCCTCTGTCTGTCTCTCTCTCTGCCCCTTCCCCCCAAAATAAAGAAGTAAACCTAAAAAAAAAATAGATCTCAAAAAAAAACTCTCAAATGTATCAGAGCAAAACTAATAGAGACCACATTATCTGGTACTGAGCAATGATCATAATTTAATAGAAAATATGAGGACGCTGCATATCAAGACTTATGGAACGCAATCAAACCTGAGTTCAAGGCTAAAGTATAGCCAAAAACACTCCCTTTGCCAAACTGGAAATGATAAAATTAAATGAAGTAGGGGGCTCTGGGAAGGTGGCAGAGAAGGAAGCAGGAATCTGTCTCCCCTCCTAGACAGCAGCAGCTGGCAGGATCTGTCTGATGTGGCTATTTAGGAGCTCTGGAGCCTGTTGAAGGCCTGTAACGCCTAGGGGAAGACTTGGACAAGAAAACTTGCTGTTAATTTCCACCAATGTCAGCTCTTTGCACAGAAGGAGCTACCATCCCTCATCCTCAGCCACATGGAAGGCAGATGTACACATGTTCATGGAGCATGTGGGCACCATGGTGGGCAAAAGGAAACTGTGCTCCAAATATATGGGCCCTAGGCGCAGATTCCTGCTAGTAACCAGTGTCCAAAGAGGCAGGTGGCATTGTTGTTGCACTTACCCCTTTGTTGCAAGCATCTCCACCCTCCAGCTGAAATGACTTCCCAGGTATTTAAAGGGCCAGCACCCAATTCACCCTCCATTTTTTTTTTTTTTTTTTTTTTACCTTTTCCCTTTTGGCAGCCAGACATTAGAGACTAGTACAATTGAAACAAAAACAAACAAACAAAAGTGTGCAATGGGGCAAATTAGAAAATGACCATCCATACCCAAGGAAAGGCTGAGAGATGGATGACCTGGGAAGACATTAGGTTTACACCCCAGGCTGATCCTGGCACAGAGACAATAATCCTACAGCAACCAAAAAACAAAACAACAAAAAACAGCAAACGCTGGGGAAGCGGGAGAATCTGATTTCCAGAGTTATCTTGTTACTAGATTCAAATATCCAAGTGTTCAACAAAAAGTCACAAGGCATACAAAGAAATAGGAAAGTATGGTCCATTCAAAGGGAAAAAATAAACAGAAACAGTCCTAATGGCAGATATACTAGATGAACTTTAAAACAACTGCCTTAACGTCGTTCAGGGAACTTAAGGAAGATGTGGAAGAGACCAAGAAAACTATGTGTGAACATAGTTGGACATGTAAATAGATAGAAACACAACGGACATGTAAATAAAGAGATAGAAAACTTAAAAAGAAAGAAAGAAACAAACAAAATTCTGGAGCTGAAAAAAGTATAACAATCAAAGTGAAACATGCACTAGAGGGATTCAAAGGCAGAATTGAGCAGACAGAAGAAAGAGTCTGCAAACTTGAAGATCAGACCATAGAAATTATTGAGGCAGAGAACAGAAAGAAGAAACTTAGAGGAAAAACAAACAGAGCCTAAGGGAGCTACTGGACATCATAAAATAGATCAACCTACACATCATGGGGGGCCTGGAAGACAAGAGGCCAGGGGGAGAGAGAAAGGGCCAGAGAGAATATTTGAAGAAATAATAGTTGAAAACTTAACAAAGCAAAAACTAATAGTATTGAAGGGAGAAACAGATCTACAAATAACAGTTGAAGATTTATTGAAGATCCCACTCACAATAATGGATAGAACAACCAGACAGAAGATAAATAAGGAACTAGAGGGCTTCATAGAATAAACCGTCACATTCTTGGCACACATTCTTGCCAAGGGCACATGGGACATTTTCCAGGATAGACCACAGATTAAGTCCCAGTAGATTTAAATAGATGGCATACAAAAGATCTTCATGGGCCACAAAGGGATGAAATTAGGAATCATTAACAAAAGGAGAACTGAAGGGGTGCCTGGGTGGCTCAGTTGGTTAAGCATCTGACTGTTGATCTCAGCTCAGGTCTCCATCTCAGGGCCATGAGTTCAAGGCCCACATTGGGCTTCACGCTGGGTATGGAGCCTACAAAAAAAAAAAAAAAAAAAAAAAGGAGGGGCGCCTGGGTGGCTCAGTCAGTTGAGTGACTGACTTCGGCTCAGGTCATGATCTCGTGGTTTGTGAGCTGGAGCCCCGCGTCGGGCTCTGTGCTGACAGCTCAGAGCCTGGAGCCTGGTTCTGATTCTGTGTCTCCCTCGCTCTCTACCCCTCCCCCACTCATGTTCTGTCTCTCTCTGTCTCAGAAATAAACATTAAAAAAAAAAAAGGAAAACTGGAAAATTCACAAAACTGTGGAAATTAAACAACACCCTTTTAAACAACGAATGGGTCAAAGAAGAAATCACCAGGGAAATTAGAAAATACTCACAGACAAATGAAAATGGAAACACAACATACCAAAACTTATGGGACACAGTAAAAACAGTGCTAAGGGGAAAATTTAAATGTTTACATTAAAAAAACATGACAGATCCCAAATCAACAACCTAACTTTACAACTTAAGGAACTAGAAGAGGAAGAACAAACCCTAAAGCTAGCAGAAGGAAGGAAGTACTAAATGTTAGAGCACTGATAAATGAAATAGAGAACAAGAAAACAGTACAGAAAACCAGTAAAACCAAAGGTTGGCTCTTTGAAAGATCAACAAAATTGATAAACCTTTAGCTAGATGGACTGGAGACAGGGGGGTGGGGAGAGAAGACTCAAATTACTAAAATCAGAAAGGAGGGGCGCCTGGGTGGCGCAGTCGGTTAAGCGTCCGACTTCAGCCAGGTCACGATCTCGCGGTCCGTGAGTTCGAGCCCCACGTCGGGCTCTGGGCTGATGGCTCAGAGCCTGGAGCCTGTTTCTGATTCTGTGTTTCCCTCTCTCTCTGCCCCTCCCCGTTCATGCTCTGTCTCTCTCTGTCCCAAAAATAAATAAACGTTGAAAAAAAATTAAAAAAAAAATAAAATCAGAAAGGAAAGAATGTTACTACATATGTTACAGAAATAAAAAAGGGTTATAAGAGAGAACTATGAGCAATTGTGTGCCCCTGAAATTGGATTACCTAGAGGAAATGTTCCTAGAAATAGAGAAAAAAACCTTTTTTCAGTACTCGTTTAAGTGGTCAGGAAGACTTTATTCAAGACTGTTGCAGTAGGGGAGAATAATCAGGCTCCACTCTGAGGGTGGCAATAATATCTGGGGATTTACAGCCAACCAGCAAAGTTGGGGACGGGGGTGTGGGTTTCAGTGGATGGAAAATTACCAAGAGGAGGCATCAAGGGTAGGGGCATTCTTGCTAAATGAATTCAGAATTCTTGTTGAAGGCAAGTCAAGATGATCAGATATCAAGGGTGGGGAATAAGGAACCTGATCAGATACAGAGAATAACCAGATAAAGGGTGAGGGTATTCTCACTAAACTAACTTAGTGGGATTCTTGCTAAGACTGAGTTAGGCAGACCAAAGATAGGCCTGGGGCCAAGGTTGAGGTCCACTTGAGAAAAAAGACCCAGAAGAAAGCTCTGGCTAAAGTTTGGTCAGATGCAGTCTCTGTCAGTGTCAAAGAATAAATAATACAGACAAGACGTGAGGGACTGGGGTCCTTAAGGGAAGAACTGACCTTTACTTCTGCTTTTTCCCTGAGAACATTTTCTGATCCCTCGCTTGTTTCTCAATCAGTAACAACTCAGTTGACATAGTATGAAACTGCCGAAGGAGTTGGGGCAAAGTCCTGGAAAGAAGGGAACTACCGAGAAGTGAAACCCCCAAATCTTCCTACAAGTTCACTTCATGCTCTTGGATAGCTTCTTCTTCTTCTTTTTTTTTAATGTTTATTTATTTTTGTGAGAGAGGGAAAGAGAGATGGATAGAGGGTCTGAAGCAGGGCTCTGCACTGACAGCAGAGAGCCTGATGCGGGGCTGGGACTCACAAACCATGAGATCATGATCTGAGCCCAAGTCAGATGCTTAACCGACTGAGCCGCCCAGGTGTCCCACCTTGAATAGCTTCTAAGTGGCACATGTACAAAGAGAAACAATAGCAGTGGGAGGCTAAGAGCTAACTAGAGACGTCACCCCAGCTGCACAATGCCGGGGAGACCAAGCTTGTAGTTCACGCCCACCAAGGTGGAGGAGCCCTCGTACAGTAAACACGAGGGACTTTTGGTTGAGATCCCAAAGGGATGTGCCCTAGAAGTAAGGGTTACAAACCAGTAGTAAGAGAAAAATTAATTGGCTAAAACCAATCTTTGAGAGATTTAAGGTGCTCTATATAAGCCACCACAAGGACACTAAATCATATTAATCAAGATATACCATCCAGAGACTCAACATTTTTTTCTTCTACAATGTTGTCAGGAAAACTTAAAATCATGAGGCATGCTAAAAAGGAGAGAGAGACCGAGAAGGACAGAGAATAGACAACAGAACAGATCTATGGATGATTCTGTTACTGGATTTATCAGACAAGGACTTTAAAATACCTACGATTCATATGATGAGGAAAATAAAAGAAAGATGGAGAATTTCACCAGAGAATTAGAATCCATGAAAAGGGGTCAAATGGAGGCTCTCGATCTGGAAAAATGCTATGACAAATGAATACCTAAATAATATGTGTTTAATAGCAAATTAGACGGAGCAGAGTAGATGATTAGGACAACTAGGACACAAGTCAGTAGGCATCCAAACTGTAACACAGTTAGGAAAAAGGACAGAAAATATGGAAAAGAATAGATGTCTGTTAATCACACAAGAAAGGACTAACAGATGTATAAGCTAGTACTAGAAGGGGAACAGAGAATGAGGTGGAACAGTATTTGAGTAAACCCCAGCTGGATATTTCCCAGAGCAAGTGTCTTGAGAAAACCGGGTAAAGCTGCATAACTTTTGGGGGCATCGCCTAGAAGTCATGCAAGGTCATATTCACTGCGTTTCATTAGTTATAAATAAGTCACTAAGGCCTGTCTGGATTTGAGGGGAGGACGATACCCTACCTCTTAATAGAGGAGTATCAAAGAATTGGTAGACATGTTTTAAAACCTCACACTACTAAAGCTCCAGCCATTAAACTCCTGGGTTATATATCCAACAAAACCCGAGGCTTATGCCCACCAAAAGAAAGTATGTGAATGTGCATAGCAGCTTTACTCATGATAAATGGCCAAATGGGGGCACCTGGGTGGCTCGGTCGCTTAAACATTGGACTCTTGATTTTGGCTCAGGTCATGGTTATGAGCTGGAGCCCTGACAGTGAAGAGCCTGCATGGGATTCTCTCTCTCTGCCCCTCCCCTGCCTGTGCTTTTCTCTCTCTCTCTCAAAATAAGTAAACAAAAAACTTTAAAAATATACAGTATATATAAAATAATAAAAAAATAAATGGCCAAATGATTACCAATAGTAGAAGAGATAAATGGTGGTATATTCGTATAATGGATGAAAAAGAATAAACCCCACTCCTGAAACAACCTGAATTAATTTCATAAACCTATTGAGCTAAAGAAGCTCAATACATAAAACATAAAAACACATCACATTTCCATTTATATGAAGCTTCACAATAGGCAAAAGTCATATGTGTTGCTAGAGGTCAAAGGAGCAATTACCTTTTGCTGGTTGGGGTGGTTGACTGGAAGGGTGCCTGAGGGAAACTTCTGGGCTAACAGAAATTTTCTTTATCTAGAGGTGGTGATAGTTACATGGGTGTTGCTCATGGATAGTTACACAGTAATATACAGTGTAAGAAACCAGCCCCAAACCCAGCGGCTTGAACGATTACTTGTTTTTCTCATGAATCTGGAACGTGGGCAGGACTTGGCAGGAAATGGTCGTGTCTGCTCCTCCCAGAATCATCTGGGGTGTCTTGACTAGGACTAGAGGATCTCTTTCCAAGAAGGGCTCACTCACGTGGCTGGCAAGTTGATGCTGGCTGTTGGCTGGGAGCTCGTTGGACTTGAGGGCCCAGAACCTTGTTTTCTTTCCACGTGAGCCTCCCCATGTGATTAGGCTTCCTCGCAGCATGGTGGCTCCAAGGGCACATGGTGGCCTGAGAGAGAGAGAGAGGGAGAGAGAGAAAATCGCAAGCAGACTCCGCGCTGTCAGCACAGAACCCAACGTGGGGCTCAATCTAACTGTGAGACCATGACCTGAGCTGAAATCAAGTCAGATGCTTCATTGACTGAGCCACCAAGGAGCCCCTGTTGCCATCTATTTTTAATCTTGTTTCCTCCACTTCCCATATACTTCTAGGGATGGGTCCCAGAGGATCCAATTTCTATTGTAACAGCCCCATGTTGCGTATAGAGATTACTTAAAAATAAAATCTTAAAAAAGAAAAAGAGTCCGGCCCTGTACTCTTGTGTCGTGATGCTGGGTAGGTTGGCACAATAGGGCAGGGGGAGTATTCCTGGAAGCTATTTCTACAGTGGGCATCGAGCAAAATTGACTGGTAACTATATGAGGAAATCCTTCTAAACCTAACTGAATGTATCCCTGACTCAGCTTCTCCTTAATGCCAGAGGCCACTCCAGTGCCCCCCAGTGACATAAGGGGATTGTGATGCAAGATTCATCAGGAACAGCAGTCTTAACCAATTGTGATTGCAATACCTTATTCTCCAAATTTTACAAAAATATAACACTGTGTGAATAGCTTGCTAGAGCTCCTCCCAGGATCTTGGAGGAGGTTTGTGCTACGGAAGGGGTCCTGAAGCTCAAGCTTCATTAGTTTCAGGATTAAATCTGCCTCTGCATAGACTTGATGTGACCTTTAACTGAATTAATATATGGAAAGCATTTGGAACAGCCTGACAAGGAAGTAAGTGCTCACTATATATTATCTATTGCATACTACTGATATAGAAATAAACAGATAAATACAGAAGGCTCCAGAAGCAGGCTCCAGGCTCTGAGCTGTCAGCATAAGTGGACACTTAGCCAACTGAGCTACCCCGGTGCCCCTAAAGCATAATACTCCTAAAAGTAAAAAGATGTGGGGCACCTGGGTGGCTCAGTCGGTTGAGCGTCCTACTTCAGCTCAGGTCATGATCTCGCAGTTTGTGGGTTCATACCCTGCATCTGGTTCTCTGCTGTCAGCATGGAGCCCGCTTCAGAGCCTCTGTCCCCCCTCTCTGTGCTTCTCCCCCACTATCTCTCTCAAAAATAAAGCATTTTTTTAAGTTAAAAAAACCTAAAAAGACAAAGTAGGAAGAATGTATAATTTATGATTTTATGAAAAGGGAAGTATCCTTTACATATAAAGAGCCCTTACGGATCAAGAAGACAAATAACCACCCATCTCCTTTTTTAACGGACAAAGGACATGAACAGGGAATGCATAGAAATAGAATCTTTCTTTTCTTTCTTTCTTTTTTTTTTTGAAGTACAGCCTTTCTAAAGAATAATTTAGAAATGAGTTTCCACAGTTTAAAATCTGTGTGTCTTTTGTGCCAGCAATTCTACCTATGGTAATGTATCCGGAGGAAATAAGAGCTGGGTACAAAATTAAAAAACAACAACAACAAGGATATCAAAACATTATACTTTTTAAAAATGAAAGCAACCTAGACAGATGATTGGCTAGGCAAATTATTGAACAATCAACCATATAATGGGGGCAATAAATGCCTATTGAAGAGTGTTTACTGATATGAGAAGACGTTCTTGGCCCATTATGCTGAGTGGAAAAGCAGGAACAAGGCCTGGAGCATCCCATTTTGTGCTATGGGCTCACGGGACACCATCTTGTTTAAATGCCTATATTATACACATAAAAGACCATGAGTTTATAACCACTGCTATAAATGCAGTATATCCCAGTGTGATGAGATTCTGAGTGATTTCTCCTTATTTTTTTTTTTTTGACAGTAAGGAAGGTTTTTTGTTTTGTTTTGTTTTGTTTTATAAGTAAAAATATTGTGAGATTTGACTGCATATGATTTTTTAGTTAACTAACCGGTAAGCTATCGCAAGGACAGTAGCATGCCCACGGCCATAAGATAGAATTTCTTTCTTTGATCTTCTCTCAACTGTTAGGTATCGCTTCTCATTTGACTAAGTGCAACTTAATTCAGTTCAACACGCACTGCATGCCCCAGGTGCAAGGCACTAGACCTGAGGTTACACGGATGACTAGAACATATTACTTGCCCCAAAGACTCTAATAATTTAGTGGGAGGGGGAACCCTGCTGGGACCTGCTCAACTGGAAATAAAACTTCTTTTTTGGATTAAAAAAAAAAGGCAGCAGCAAAGGCAATTTGCCATGCCCCAGACTAAATTCAGCTTCTTGCTTATGGAGCTCTTTTTCCTTTGCTTGTCACTGTTTTCTGGAATTTAGCCTAGCAAAGTAATATATGTCACCATGTGTGCTGGTCTATAATTAGAACAAATGCGAGGACTTATGAGAAGAAGACCTATTGGCAAAAAGCGTTTAGTAAAGCTCTAGAAAGGCAGGCAAGGGAAAGAAGGAGGAAGAGATCTATTTTGGAAGTTAATTGAATGCCAAAGGAAGAGAAGACATTTAAAAAATATAAAAGGCAATTATATGTCCTTAGGATTTTTATATTCCAGGAGAGCATGAAAATGTAGCTGCTATTGGATTACCCTCTGATGAGCATTGTGGGTATAAATAGAAGCTAAGGTCAAGAAGCTAAAGGCAGAAAAAGACTCACGTGTCCAGCAGGGCCTGATAAGCATGTGAAATAATACCCTCAGCTCATAAGGCTGCACCTGTGCCCGTGACCTGGGCTTGAGCTCCAGGGAAGGAGGGGAGGGTAAAAATCAGAAGGACCCGAGGTTGCCCTTCTCATAAATCTTTTTATTTTGTTTTAGAGAGAGTGTGTGTGAGCAGGGGAGGGGAAGGGAGGGAGAGAAAAAGAGAGAGAGAGAGAGAGAGAGAGAGAGAGAGAGAGAGAATCCCAAGCAGGCTCCCCACCCAACATGGACCGCGACGTGGGGCTCAGTCTCACAACCGTGAGATCATGACCAGAGCCAAAATCAAGAATCGAAGGCTTCACCGACTGAGCCACAGGCGCCCCAGCCCTTCGCATAAATGTTAAACCAGTCCCAGCCGTCACCAAACCTCACTGTAGCATGAACACACAGTGGAGAATCAGTTCTAAGATGACAGTAATCTTCTCCCCACGCTTTACCTTTTTCTAGTCGAGCATCAACACGTGTCTGAAACGTGTGGTTGGCCTGAGCCCCAAACACCTACCCCAGGCTGCCCTCCCTTTTCAGGATCCATGGTTCCTGAGGGGACTCAGCTTCCCCAAGAAGACTTTCCTGGCGTGCCCCCAGGAATGAAGAGGCAGACAGACAGAGGGTCACCCCTAGGCGGGAGCTGCTGGCTTCTCTACCACCTTTCACACCCTGGCCCCTCACCACGCTGACCTCCCCCCTCCCAGGTTTCCCACGTCCCGTTTCCCCCCACGGACAGAACAGGGACGTTCAGCTTTCGCCCTTCCCCACTGTCCTGTCAGCTTTCGTGGATTGACTGTCTCTTCTGGACATCTGACCCCCATCCCTACATGTCCGGCCTTTCTTCAAGAAGAGGAGAGACAGGAGTCTGGTCTCCGAGTCTTTCTTCTGGATTTCAACGAGAATTGAACGACTACTACACATTTTTAGTCTGGGACCCACCTGGGAGAGAGGAGACTTGTCTACCCATCCCCGACAGGTGCCTGGCACCAAGGTACTGGACTCATGGGTGAGAACAGGAGAGAGTGCCTGCCCTTTACCTTTTGGATCTATCCTACCTCGTAGGTCCCCTCAGGCAGTAACACTCCTTTGATCCAGCTTCCTGGGTGATGACCAGGGAAAAGTGAGGTTGTAACTTCAAAGGGCCTTGGTTTCTTTTTTTTTTTTATTTTTTTTTTCAACGTTTATTTATTTTTGCGACAGAGAGAGACAGAGCATGAACGGGGGAGGGACGGAGAGAGAGGGAGGCACAGAATCGGAAACAGGCTCCAGGCTCTGAGCCATCAGCCCAGAGCCTGACGCGGGGCTCGAACTCACGGACCGCGAGATCGTGACCTGGCTGAAGCCGGACGCTTAACCGACTGCGCCACCCAGGCGCCCCAGCTTTTTTTTTTTTTTTTTTAAACACTGGCCTATTGTTCTTAGATACGTGTCGTCTTTTACCTCTTTTACACATGTGGACCTCACAGGACACAAAATACTTTCCAGATCTAAATGTGAAAGGCCCCCCCAAAAAATCTGAGAGCAAAAAAACATACAAGAGCATACTGGAACAGACAAAAATGTCACGAAAAGGAAATAAAAAGCATTTCACCCGCCAAAGAAAAATTAGTAAATTGGATTATATTAAAATTATGAACTTCTGGGGGGTGCCTAGGTGGCTCAAATCGGTTAAGTGTCCGACTTCGGCTCAGGTCATGATCTCGCAGTCAGTGGGTTCGAGCCCCACGTCGGGCTCTGCGCTGACAGCTTGGAGCCTGAAGCCTGCTTTGGATTCTGTGTGTGTGTCTCTCTCTCTGCCCCTGCCCCTCTCATGCTCTGTCTCTCTCTGTCTCAGAAATAAATAAACATTTTAAAAAAATCTAAAAAAATAAATAAACATGAAAAAATAAAGAAAATGAAATTAAGAACCTCTGTTTATCAAAAGATGCCAAGAAAGAATGAAAGGGGGAGCCAAGGTTTAGGAAAAGATATTTGCAGTACGTACATCTGACAAAGGACTAGCATCCTAAGCGTGTACGTGGATAAGAGAAAGGAAGCTAACTGCATAGAAAGTGGGCAAGAGGTTTGGATGGGTACTTCATTGATGAGGTTATGTAAAAGGCCAAAAACACACGAAAAGCTTTTCCACATCACCATGATCACGGAAATGTAAACTAAAACTACAGTAAGATACCACGACACCAGGACCACAATGGCTACCAATTAAGTGACTGATGACAAGTGTTGACAATCAGAATGCTCCTACTGTCCTGATGGGAATTGCAATCAGTTTGGATTTTTTAAATGTTTATTTATTTCTGAGAGAGAGAGAGAGAGAGAGAGAGACAAAGTGAGAGCAGAGGAGGGGCAGAGAGAGAGGGAGACACAGAATCCGAAGCAGGATCCAGGCCCCAAGCTGTCAGCACAGAGCCCGACGCGGGGCTCGAACTCACAAGCCACGACATCATGTCTTGAGCCATAGTCCGACACTCAACTGACTGAGTCAGCCAGGCACCCCTAGATGCAACCATTTAAGTGAAACAATCTGGCATTATTTCCCAAAGATGAAAAGACCTATAATCTACGACCTAGACATTCGACTCCTAGGGATAACCTCGACAGAAATATGTACACACACGTTCACTAAAAGCCATGCCCGAGAATTTTCACAGGAGTGCTTTTTGTAGTAAATAAAAATATAGGCTATGCAAGTGTTCCTCGTCAGTAGAACAGAGATATAAATCGTGGCACGTTCACACGATGAAAATCTACACCAAATGAATCAATACATGTAATGGTATGGATGAATTGCACAAACATAACACTGAGTAAAAGGAGCCAGACCCCAAAGAGAATGTGATGTATAATCCTACATATGTAAAGAGCAGAACCAAAAAAAAAAAAAAATCTTTGGTGTGAGAAGCCAAGTGATGGAAATGGCATGAGGTGGGCTTCTGGTGCTGTTGGTGTTCCATTTCCAGACCTGGGCGTTACTAAAGGGGTGTAGACTCACTTTTGAAAATTCACTGAACTGTATACCCTTAAGATTTGTGCAGGTTTCAGTGAAGACTAGACCTCAGCAGAGTTTTCCAAAACACGTTGGAGATTTTTTCTCCAAATTCTTGTATTTCTTGGGGATTTCTTTAGTCAAGAAGTTTTCCTTAGGCTCTTGCTTTTACCGTCATTTTCGTTAGACTGGTTTTTGCTTGCCTGAGTACTGGTGACAATGCTCTGAACTCAACAAATGGTTGTGTTTTATTTCCCTCTTACATAACGTTCCCTCGTAGCTTTCTCTTTCTCACATGGGAGGCTTATCTTCCCAGAGCAGGGAAGGGTGAATGTTTGGCCTCTTTATCAAGGTGAATGGTTTAAAATTCCCTGAGCCCCCTGAGGGGCTCAGTCATTTGAGCATCCGACTTCAGCTCAGGTCATGATCTCAAGGTTCGTGGGTTCGAGCCCCGCGTCTGGCTCTGTGCTGACAGCTCGGAGCCTGGAGCCTGCTTCAGATTCTGTGTCTCCCTCTCTCTGTGTCTCTCCCTTGCCTGAGCTCTCTCTCTCTCTCTCAACAATAAACATTAAAAAAAAAAAAAAAAAAAAAAAAGAAAATTAGGGTGGCTAGGGAGATGTATAGTTTCCTCCTGAACTTCTTTTAGTTCCCAGGAATGCAGGGTCAAGAGCCAGCAGCCCCGCCACGGATCTACTGGGTGGGGGAAAGGTGACCCCACCACCTGGACCTCCTGGTTAGGGGCCAGATGGACAATGTGGTAGCGATTCAGTGGAGCCCATAGGTCAGTAAAAGCCAAGGTGAGGTGGGGCCAGCTGGACAGCAATGCCCAGGCTCCAACCAAGAAACAACAGAACTGGACTACGGGTCACAGTGACCTCAGGGGTCAGCTGTGGACACCGGAAGCCAGGGCCCAGGCCAGCTGCCCTGCAGTGGTCACCAGCCCACACATACCGAAGGGCCGGCACGAGGCAGCAACAGCTCGAGGTCAGATGTGGCCCCTTCCCTGCACCCAAATGCTACGGTAGAGATAAGCTGCAGAGGGGAGTGGCTGAGTCATTTTGTCTCTGAGGCGGCCTGATGGAGAGACAGATCGGTCACATTCCCGGCTTGGACTAATTGTACTGGAACAGACTGGAATGCGTTTGTTTCCACATCACCTGACCAGTGGGACCTGGTAGGACCAGATCACTTAAAAATAAATAGAGGAGCTATATTTCTTCAGCACTTCTGACAGTAACGTCACTAAATTTGCAGCTTTCTCTTTTAGTTTTCTTTGATTTTTCTTCTCAACGTGTTAAACCTTCATGGCTGCTGAAAATAGCTCGTGTTCGGAATTTTTCTAGGTATTTGAATAGAAGGTGGGAAGAAATCTCCTGGCATGGCAACTCCCCCGCAATCATCCTTTTATTGATTAGTAAAGCGATTTAATAGTTTCTCTCACTTTTCCAAGTGACTCGTGATCCACCCTCTATGTAACCCTCCCAAATAATAAGCCCCTGCCAGATTTTGAGCTAAGAGATGATCGGCAGTCCTCGCCATCAAGTTTAAGTGCAGAAGATGTGCAAACGGCAGACACTGTTCCACGGTCACCTTTCCAGGTGCCCACGTGGGCTCGTTTCCACTTTTGGCGTCTTGGCATTTACACAGGCAGGCATCGTTCAAAGCCCTGGGCTCCTGGACCGTAGGACACGATGACAGTAGTCTTTGAGAGTGTCCTTGTTTTGTAGGATGTCATGATATACATCCGCTGCCCCAGACCTGGAATCAGCCATTTCTCTGAGGAACCTCAGTTCCCTTTACTGAGAAATATATTTAGAAACCAGAATCTGGCCTCAAAGGAAACAGCTCACTTCTTCAGGGCTGGTTGCTATTTCTAGTTCCCTTCCGTGGACAGAGATGAGAGAAAGAACACCAGGAGAGGAGCAGATCTTGGAAGGTAAAAGAAAAACTAATTTTTTCTCAGTTAGTTTCCCCTTATCAATCATTGAGTATTTTTTATCATACTGAGAAATACATCTAGGTACTTTCATTTGTAGTTTTTTTCCCCCCTTTGAATTCATTTGCTTGGGATAATGTATTTCTGTAGGTTTATTCGGACAAAGGGCAGGAGTTCTCAGGTGCCTTAATTCTCTCTTCAGAGGCTAGTCCTCTTTGCAGGACCAGCTGCACGACTTGTGGCCCCTGTAAGATGAAAATTCAGGCCCTGGTCCAAAAAGCAGGAAAGAAGGACCATGAAGGTACTCAACTTGAAAACTTTAAAAAAATGTTTCCGCCGTCTCTGCCTCTTATCCCCCCTCCACTTGTGCTGGTGGTGTTTTATTTGCTATTTGATGTCAGGTTCCCCTAGGCACAGGGATACTGGCAGGCTGAGTGCCCACCTCACAGGTGCCCACCGGGCTGTCCCCTGGCACCACATGAGGACCATGCCAGCTGCTGACTTCCTCCCTCCAGCCAGCCACCTGAATGATGCCAGGGATGTTCGCCTCCTGTAGACCTGCTGCCCCAGCCCACGGGGATGGGCACCCGAGGGCTCTGCAATCTTCGTGCCAGGACTTGGCAGGTGTCTAGATCTGGGGATGGGTGAGGGATTCACCCTGTGAATTGTCCACTGGACTCCTGGGTCAGCTTCTGCCAGGCCTTCCCCTGAGTGCCCACGGGGTGTATGTGCCCGACTGGGATCCTTCCCGTGCTAAGCCAAGGCCCCCACCAGGGACGAAGGGGACAGTGGTTTCCGGGCAGGAGCAGGGAGGGGAGGCCATGTGAGGCCCAGGGCACCAGGGGATGAGGAACAGGTGACTTGAGTTGGTCCCAGGGAGACAGGGAGGCAGGAGAAGCGGGGACAGTTCATGGGACAGTGCTCTGAGCCTCGGTGCATGCCCCATTGTCCCATCGAACTTCATCTACAGAACACAAATTCAAAGATAAAATTCTTTGGGATTTAAAGACGGCAACTGCGGAGCATAAAACCCCAAACTCAGGGCTCTTGCAAGCACATGGTCCCGTGTGATTGCACTGGTCCTACGCCCATGAAGTTGTCCCTTCCTATACAGTAAACAGCAGCAGGTTTTAAAATATGATCAGGGCCCCTGGGGTTCTTGGACAGCCTTCCAGGGGTTCTGTGAGATCACAACTATTGTCATAGTAACACAAAGACATAACACTTTCACACTCATTGTCTCAGGAGCACATGTTGAGGTTCTCCTAAAGCTGCCTGACAGTGGGGTATATTTTAACAGGTTGAATGGAGAAGAAAGAATCCAGATGTCTTTCATGAAGCCAGTCATTCAAGAGGTTTTTAAAAACGTAAAGCAATACTACTCTTTTCACTAATCTCTGCAGTGGAAAAAACAGTTATTTTTTCATAAAAAGTATTTTGCTCTTATTTGGAGATTTTACATATTTATTTCTATGTGTTTGTTTTTGTTGTTATTTTAAAATGAATGACCAAAGAGATTTTACATTTCCCTGTTTTGATTCCTAACACAACAAAATGGGTAGATATTACCCATTTAAACAAAAGCCCGTGCACATCCTTAGAACTTTTTTTAAAAAGTTTATTTATTTATTTTGAGTGAGACAGGAAGCATCCACAAGTGGAGCAGGGGCAGAAAGAGAGAGAGAGAGAGAGAGAGAGAGAGAATCCCAAGCAGGCTCCACACGGCCAGCACAGAGCCCAAAGCAGGGCTTAAACCCACGAACCATGAGATCATGGCCTGAGACAAAACCACAAGTTGGATGCTTAACCGATTGAGCCACCCAGGCGCTCCTTATCCTTGGTACTTTTTAAGGTGAATACATTTCAAAAATTGAGGTTAAATTCACATAGCATAAAATGAACCATTCTAAAATGCATAATTTGGGGGCACCTGGCTGGCTCCGTTGGCGAAGCATGCAACTCTTAATCTCAGGGTCTTGAGGTCAAGCGCCTTGTTGGGCACGGAGCCTGGTTAAAAAGCAAAGCAATGAAGTGCACAATCCTGTGGCGTTTAGCACAGTCACTGTGTTGTGTGACGACCTCTCTCTGTAGTTTCGACATTTTCATCACCGCAAATGGAAACTCCACCCCCACTAAGCAGTCACTCCCCATTCCTCCCTCCCCTGAGCCCCAATGAACCCACCGTCGTCCTTCTGTCCCCATGGATCTGCCTATGTTGGATGTTCCGTCAAGGGAATCACCCAACCCATGACTCTTCTCTCACTGAGCCCAATGTTTTTGAGGTTCATCCACACGGTAGCATGTATCACTATTTCATTTCTGTGTATACTCCATTGTAGGGTATGCCATACTGGTTTACCCATTCATCAGACCATGGATATTTGGGCTGTTCCCACCCGTTAGCTACTGTGAATAGCGCTGCCGTGAACATTCGTGTACAAGCGTTTGTGAGGAAATGTGCTTTCAGTTCTTTGGAGTATGATACCTAGAAGTGAATCATTGGATCATACGATAATTCTACATTACATTTCTTGAGGAACCGACAAACTGTTTCCCAGAGCAGCTGCCTCACCTTACTTTCCCACCAGTGACGTAGGAGGGCCCAATTTCTCCATATCCTCCACACTTGTTTTTTTCCTTTAAAAAAAAAAATTTTTTTTTTATTGTAGCCATCCTAGTGGGTGTGAAGTGGCAGCTCACTTGTGGTTTTGATTTGCATTTCCCTAATGATTAGTGATGAGCATCGTTTCATGCGCTTACTGGCCATTTGTACACCTTCTTTGCAGAAAGGTTTGTTCAAATCCTTCGCTCATTTTTAAATTGGGTTGCCTTGTTTTGTTGTAGAATTGGATTGTCTTTTGTAGGGTTGTGACAGTTTTGTAGATTTTAGATATTAAACCTTTATCAGATATACGATTTACAAATATTTTCTCCAATCTTGTAGGTTGTCTTCCTACTTTCTTGGTAGTGTTTTTTGATGCACAAAAGTTTTTCATTTTGACTAAGTCCATTTGTTTGGTTTTTCCTTTGTCACTTGTGTTTTTGGTGCCATTTCCGTATCATGCCAAATCCAAACTTATGAAGATTTACCCCTATGTTTTCTTCTAAGAGTTTTGTGGTTTTAGCTTTCACATTTAGGTCTATGATCCACTTGGAGTGACTTTTTTGTTGTTGTTGATGCTTATTTGTTTTTGAGAGAGAGACACAGCACAAGTGGGGGAGACACAGGGAGAGAGGGAGACACAGAATCTGAAGCAGGCTCCAGCCTCTAGTTGTCAGCACAGAGCCCAATGAGGGGCTTGAACCCATAACCTTGAGATCATGATCTGAGCCGAAGTCAGACGCTTAACTGACTGAGCCCACCCAGGTGCCCCAGAGTTACTTTTTGTACATTGTATGAGGCGGAGGTCTAACTTCATTCTTTTGCATGTGGATATCCAGTTGTCCCAGCATCCTTTATTAAAGAAACAATTCTTTTCTCCATTGACTGGTCTTGGCACTTTTGTTGAAAGTCAATTGACCGAAGATTTATGAACTTATTTCTGAACTCTCAATACTATTCCAGTGGTCTAGTCTATATACCTGTGCTTATCCCAGTACCATAGTGCCTTGGTTCCTGTAGCTTTGTAGTAAGCTTTGAAATTGGGAAATGTGAGTCCTCCAGCTTAGTTTTTCCTTTTCAATTATTTTGGCTATCCAGGGCCCCTTGTAATTCCTTATCAATTTTACCATCACCTTGTCAATTTCTGCAAAAAAAGATCATTGTAATTTTCTTAGAGACTTCATTGAATCTGTGGATTATTGCCATCTTAACAGCATTAAGTCTTGAAATCCATGAACACAGAATACCTTGCCATGTATTTAGGTCTTTATTTTCTTTCAGCAATGTTTTGTGGTTTTCAGTGCACAAGTCATATACCAACATAGCTAAATTTATTCCTAAGTATTTTATTCTTTCTGATGCTATTATAACTGGAATTTTTTTAAATTTTATTTTCCTAATGTTCATCACTAGTATATAGAAATACAACTGATTTCTGAGTCTTGATCTTGTGTCTGCCGACTTTGCTGAATTCATTAACTCGCTCTAACAGTTGTCTGTGTGTGTGTGTGTGTCTTCTTTGGGATATTCTACATATGATGTTATCAGCAAAGGTACTTTTTCTTCCTCCTTTCCAATTTGGATGCCTTTATTTCTTTTTGCTGCATTATTGCTCTGGCTAGGACTTCCTGTCCAGTGTTGTTGACTAGCAGCGGTGAAAGTAGGCATCCCTGTCTCGTTCCTGATCTTACGGGCAGTGTACTTAGTCTTTTATTATTGGGTATATTAGCTTTGTGTTCGTTGAGTGTTTTTATCATGAAAGGCTCAACAATCTTTAAGAATGTAGTGGGGTCCTGCTGGGATAGAGTATTCATTAAGAACAAGGGAGTTGAGATCCATCTGCTTGGTTTGAACCACGGCTCGGTCACTTCCTCACTTCATGACCTTGGACAATTTGTTTAACCATTCTGTGCCCCAGTTTCCTTACTTGGAAAATGGAGATGACAACAGGGACATAATCTACCTCGGAGAGTTAGGCGAAGGTTAGATGGAGGAATACACATTAAAGCAGTGCCTGATGTGGAGTCAGCACTCAGTAAATGTTAGCAATTATTCAAAGAAATGAACCAATTGAAATGTTCACTGGCAATTTCTGTATTACTGTTTACCTCAAGTCTATCCCCCACGGATTTGACAATTTGACTTTTGGTTTTGCTTATTTAATAGATGGTAGGTAGCTCATTTTTCAAATGGTATTTACATTCCCGTAATTACTGTGGAGGCTAAACAGCTTTCAAATTTTTGCCACAGTTGTGACTTCTTTCCCTTTTTAATCTGTTTTGACTGTCCTGTTGTACCCTCCTCGTTGGCTGTCTCATATACTATTTTGATGCAATCAAGAACAAGATACGTAGCCAAAATTAGTCCAGTTTATGCCCCATTATCAAAGCTGTTGTCATGTTCATAAAAATAGTATTAGGGCTCCGAAGACATTCAGGAGCTGGAATTATCTGCCCCACTTGTTCTGAGGATTTGAAAGAAGCCAAGGAGACTGAGCAGTTGCTGAGACTGCCACGGCGATCTAAATGTGACCTTCCACAAAAAAGCATGTGAGGGCCAGAAATGAAATTCAAAA
The DNA here is from genome assembly GCF_014898765.1 of Herpailurus yagouaroundi. Lineage (NCBI taxonomy): Eukaryota > Metazoa > Chordata > Mammalia > Carnivora > Felidae > Herpailurus > Herpailurus yagouaroundi. The sequence goes on along the minus strand of NW_024412416.1, from coordinate 3,926,496 downwards.
CAGCAGGCTGGGTTTCAGAGTCCACATCGCTAGAACACACTGCCCCTCTGGTTCCAGGGAGGTAAATATAGAGCAGGCTGATTATGTGAACACATTTCCTTTAACTTTGCCCGTCGCTACTCAAGTCCAGCGACGAGATGAAGCCCGTTACGAGTAGGTTGCCTGTTATCCCTGCATCGGCCTCAGAAGCTGCCCTCCTTTACAGGGCTGATTTCTCCGCCTTTGCTCTCCAGTTCATTCCCTTACTACCCGGCTGTCCTCTTTCTCTCTTTCCTTTCTGGTGACTTGAATGTCTCCATTTCTACGGGCTCCATTTCTTCCTGGTAACCACAAATACATAAGTATGCCCCCTAACAGAAAAAAAAATGTCCTCAGCCCTGTGTCAGCCTGGAAGTGTCCCCCCTTCTTCCTCCTTTCTATCACAGAATCTTCACTTCTTTATCTCCGGCCACTCCCTAAGCAACAGTGTGGCTTTGGCCAGTGCTCCACTGAGCACCTCGAGGCTGTTGACTGGTCATCTCCTCACCGCCAAGTCTGGTGAGTCCTTCCTGTCGTTTCATATGACCTTGTGGACGTGACAGGTGACCACCCCCTTTGCCTGCGTTTTGTGATGCACTTGCGTGATTTTTTTTTCACACCTTTCCTTTCCAGTTTCTTGCATGATGAGCTCCTCGTCTGTCCTCAGCCGTAAGCGTTGGTTCTACTCAGGGCTTCATCCTTGGTGCTCCCTTCTTTTCTCCCCTCCAAACACACTGTCTGCATGGCCTCATCCGGTCCCATGATTTCTGGGAGCCACCGTGCTGGTGATCCCCCTGTCTCTGTCTTCATCCCTGATCGTTCTTCTTAGGGTAACATTTGTTTCGGATATTCAAACGTCTACTAGAAATTGCCTCCTGGACTCCCCCAAGCACATTGAACTGAGCTAAGGACATCTTCCCTGGAACCTCCTTCAAGACCTTATAAGATAAATTGCTGCTACTATCAACAATAGCCAAAGTATGGAAAGAGCCCAAATGTCCATCGATGGATGGATGGATGGATGGATGGATGGATGCATAAAGAAGATATGGTGTGTGTGTTGTGTATATATATATATATATATATATATATATATATATATAATGGAGTATTATGAGGCAATCAAAAAATGAAATCTTGCCATTTGCAACTACATGGATGGAACTGGAGGGTATAATGCTAAGCAAAATTAGTCAGAGGAAGACAAAAATGATATGACTTCACTCATATGAGGACTTTACGAGACAAAACAGATGAACATAAGGGAAGGAAAAAAATAATATGAGAACAGGGAGGGGGACAAAACAGAAGAGACTCATAAATCTAGAGAACAAACTGAGGGTTACTGGAGGGGTTGTGGGGGGGGGTGGGCTAAATGGGGAAGGGGCACTAAGGAATTTACTCCTGAAATCACTGTTGCCCTACAGGCTATCTAATTTGGATGTAAATCTAAAAAAATAAAATTAAAAAAAATAAATAAATAAATTGCCGCTACCTGGCTAAAAAAAGAAAAGAAAAAAGAAATCAGCTGCAACCCTGGCATTTGTCAAAGTGGAAAGAATGTCTGGCTGTTGGACTTTAGCCTTTGGCCTCAATAGATCAACTGATATCAGAAAGCAACAGGAGTGTGTTCTGTATGTCGTAAAACCGTGTTTGGGAACGAGGGAAGCCGAGGGTTCACACCTGTCTCAGGGAATGGCTCTACCAACCAGCCAGCAGCCTGCTCTGGCAGGAAGTCCCCGAGCCGGGGTCCCTGTCCTGGTCTGCTCATGCCTCACTGGGTGAGTGTGGGCAGCATTTCAGCCGCGCTAAGCTGTCACTTCTTCATCTGTCAAATAAGGATAATAACATAGCAGTTTACCCACCTTAGATAATCCCAAATGCGAGATCCTTCTATCAGGCTCACAAGAAATCAGAGATGTTATCCCATATTGGCCTTTCCTCGTAACTCAAGAGATACACGAGGCTTTGAGATGGGAGACCTGAGGTCTGGGGCGTCCAGAGTAGCTCCAGATGCTTCCTCATCACGTACGGGTGCATCCTGGCCCGGAACGAACATAAGAGGTCCCTGAGGGCTGCGCGTGGGACACCGCTTCCAACAAGGGGGCAGGAAACAGCTTCATTTTATACTCTGGTAATTACACAGCTGATGCTCATGTTTTCCCAGAGTGGGGGGCGGAGGGCGGGTAGGCCCCACGGAATCCTGCATTTCAGGAGTGCCTTCCACAAAGAACTTAAACAGACCTGTTAGATCCTGGCAAGTGCCTCGCAGAGATAAGGCCTTTGTGTTTTCTTTCTCATGGTAAATGCCAGCAAGAGGGATTTAGGAGGGAGCCGACCTGGGTCATTTCTTTTTGTCTTTTTGTCCCCCCTCCTCCAGGGTCTTGAAGGCAGGAAACTTGACTTAAGGCCACTACCTACCTCTGATCTCCTCTTTCTAGCCTGTAACAGCTGATTTTATTTGGGCAGCAATACCTGTAGGGGCTGCCCAAATAAAATAGCTCCTTGTGAGGAAGGAGGACTGGTCCCCAGGCCTCAGAGGAAAACTACAACTGGTTCGAGTCTTGCCATTTGCCCTGGTAGCCACGGCTTCTGAAGTGAGCGCGCAACCAGTTTGGCCAAGGAGATGGGAGAAGCCTGGGAGCGGGCCCTCGGGGAGGATTTTGCCGTCCAGTTCACGGTAAAAGCCCAGGGGCGCCTGGGTGACTCAGTCGGTTGAGTGTCCGACTCTTGATTTCAGCTCAGGTCATGATCTCACCGTTTGTGAGTTCGAGCCCCGCATTGGGCTCTGTGCTGACAGTGCAGAGCCTGCGTGGGAATCTCTTTCTCTGCCCCTACCCTGCTTGTGCGGTCTCTCTCTCTCTGAAAATAAATCAACTTAAAAAAAAAAAAAAAAGCCAAGAAAGGGCTGTGTGTCGACCCGCTTAAGGCTGAAAAGCCACTGTGCTCAGGATGGGGATTAGAAAGACAGGGGGTGCCTGGGTGGCTCAATCAGTTAAGTGTCTGACTCTTGGTTTCGGCTCAAGTCATAGATCATGAGCTCAAGCCCCACGTTGGGCTCCGTGCTTATAGCTCAGAGCCTGGAGCCTGCTTCGGATTCTGGGTCTCCCTCTCTCCCTGCCCCTCCCCGCTTGCGCTCTGTCTATATCTCTCAAACATAAATGAAAATGTTAAAAAAATTTAAAAAAAAATACATCCTATATTTCTTACAACTACTACCCAACCGTTTTTTCTTCTTTCTTTCTTTCCTAGTTATAAAACTTGGTTTTATTTGTGCAGCAATCAGCACAAGGGAGGAGGACCGTCTCCAAGCCTTAGAGAAAAACCACCATAGGTTTCGATGTATCTCAGCCTCCTGGTTCCCTCTTCGTTTCCTTCTCCCCAGCCAGCTGCCATTCCGTTTTCTTTTTCCTTTTTTTTGTTTTGAGAGAGAGTGCACAAGCAAGTGAGGGAGGGGCAGAGAGAGAGAGAGAATCCCAAGCAGGCCCCCTGTACTGTCAGCACAGAGCCCGATGCGGGGCTCGATTCCAGGAACCACGAATCATGACTTGAGCTGAAACCAAGAGTCGGACGTTTAACCGACTGAGCCACCCAGGAGCCCCAGCTGCTGTTCCTAAACTCTTCTCTGGTCCACGCCCTTCACATCCAAGTAGTCACAAGCCCTGGGGACTCCATTCCTAATTAGCTTCTCCTTTCTACTTGTCACCGTCTCTGCCCTGGTTCAAGACGCCTTCATTTTTTGGCTTAGATCGCAGCTCCTCTCCTCCGTCTGCCTCCTGTCTTATCCCTACACCTCCGTCTCTCCACACCTATCAGGGCAAGCTTCCGAAATGGCCAACCTGAACGTGTCCCTCCCTCTCCAGCTTGAAATCGTCACGAGTTCCTCTGCCCCCAGAGGTGGCTGGTAGCTCCCACGTTGTACGATGGTATTTTCGTCTCTGTTCCACTCTATATGTTCTAGGGAACCTCTTTCTGAGGTGCTCTCTCTGCTCTGGTCCTTCTGGGAGCACTTCCTCTGACTTGGCTGCCTCCCTGGCTAAATTAAGCACTCTCTCCCCTGGACACCTTTGAAATACATTATTTTTGTCCTTCTCAGGTACAACTTTGTGAAAGTTTGCTTGCATGGCTGAGTCGCCTGTGGATGGTGAATGGGTTGGTAACTTATTCACACTTTCCAGTTTATAACCACAGTGTAGCACACTGTATTCAGTCAATAAATCAGTGTGCATTGAGTGGGTGAAGTTTTTTTTTTTTTTTTTTAATTTTTGTTTATTTTTGAGAGAGAGGGAGAGAGACAGAGCATGAGCAGGGGAGGGGCAGAGAGAGATCATGAACTGTGAGATCATGACCTGAGTTGAAGTTGGACGCTCAACCGACTGAGCCACCCAGGCGCCCCTCGAATGGAGGAGTTTTAAATTTGATTGCATAGGCGTTCAGCTAGCTCTCCAGTGCTTGGAGCTGGTTCTAAAATGTAAAGCTTAGGGGCACCTGGGAGACTCAATCGGCTGAGCATCCAACTTCAGCTCAGGTCATGACCTTATTTATGGTTTGTGAATTTGAGCCCTGTGTCAGGCTCTCTGCTGACAACTCAGAGCCCGGAACCTGCTTTCGGGCGTCTATGTCTCCTTCTCTCTCTGCTCCTCCCTCACTCTTCTGTGTGTGTGTGTGTGTGTGTGTGTGTGTGTGTGTGTGTGTGTGTGTCAAAAAATGGATACACATTAAATTTAATTCAGGGGTGCCTGGGTGACTCATTCAGTTAAGTGTCCGACTTCAGCTCATGATCTCAAGGTTCATGAGTTTGAGCCCTGCGTCGGGCTCTGTGCTGACAGCTCGGAGCCTGGAGCCTGCTTCGAATTCTGTGTCTCCCTCTCTCTCTGCCCCTCCCCCGCTTGTGTTCTGTCTCTCTCTCAAAAAGAAATAAATATTTAAAATTTTTTAAAAAATTAATTCAACTCAACACAAATATTTACTCATGCGTACTGGATGTCAGGTGCCTGGCTTCACTGACCAATGAACAAATCAGGCAAAGACTCCTGTCCTCCTGGAGCTTATAATTTAGCAAGGAGAGACAGGTCATAAATAATAAGCATAATGGGGGCACCTGGGTGGCTCAGTCGGTTGAGGGTCCGACTCTTGATTTCAGGTCATGATCTTGCGGTTTGTGGGTTGAGCTCCATGTCGGGCTCTGCTCTGACAGCATGGAGCCTGCTTGGGATTCTCTCCCCCCCCCCCCCCCCGCCCCTTCCCTATGCATTTACTCTCTCTCTCTCTCTCAGAATAAATAAATAAACTTAAAAAAATAATATGTGTAATGACTAAGAAAGCTGTATAGTAGGGTAGCAGATGGAAAGTGTTCTGGGAAAAGGAAGCGAGCAAATCAAGGTAAGGGAGGTTGGGAGAGTTTGGTGGGGGGAGGTTAGTCTTTTTTCTTTAACTTTGCTCAGTGGGCCTTCTCAGTCTGGAATAGTCATGTATTTCTTGAACTTAAGAAAATATTGTTGTTACTTCTCTGGTTATTTTCTCTCTCTACTTTCTCTAGTCTTTCATAATTGGACAGACACTGGACCTCTTGGGCCCTTCTCCATGATCTTATATTTTCTGCCTCTTTTTTTTTTCCCCCTTGCTCTACATTCTTTAAGATTCCATGATTCTATATTCACTGACTGGTCTTTACCTGTGTCCAAATTATTACTCAGCCCATTAATTGAATTTTTCCTATTGCAGTCCCATTTTTAATTTCCAAGAATATTTTCAGGTCCTTTGTATTTTTATGATAGCCCCTTCCTCCCTTTTCTCAGCTGCCCCGTCTCTAAGGACATTAACTGCACTTTTTATAAAGTTCTCTGTTCCTTCCTAAACTGTCTCTGTTTCCTCCAAGATCATCTTTTCTCTTGGTTCAACTTGAGCCGTCTCTTTCATGCTATTGGTTTTCCTAACATACCTACAACTTTGCTTTCCTGCTTAGAGATGTGAACGAGAGCTATGTTCCTTACGTGGGACGCTTTCATGAGCGTCTTTGCATGTTGGTGGGTCCCCGTCCGGCCTCTCCCTTGGCTGACAGAGCCATCTGAGGGTGATCCAGAACAGAGAAACCTTTTCAGGTATCAGGACAGGAAGCAAGTAGTCAAGTTACGGACCCTCACAGTGGTCCCAGTGGGTTTGGCTTCATTGTCAACCTGCCTCAGACATTCTCCAACCAACAACCTGCCTCAGACATTCTCCGTGCAGATCACCCACCTACCTGGGAGAGCAGGCTTCCTGGTTAATGCTGCACAGGGACACCCTTGCTCCTGGCCCTTCCGTGTTCGTGTCCGACTCTCTGCATGGTTCTCGGTGCTGTCCCTGAACGCCCATCCGATGTCTCCTCTGGTTCGCATTTATTTGCTGTGAACTCGGGCCTGCACCTTGTCTCCCTCAGGAGGAATCTGGTGTGTGAGGCTTACATTTCCTCCGTCTCCTTCCCAGGTGTCCATTTTTCGGGTATCTGCTGCTACATGACAAAACACCTCAAACTCCAGTGGCTTAAAACACCAAAAATGTGTTATTATTATTTTTTTAATGTTTATTTATTTCTTTTGAGAGAGAGAGAGAGAGAGAGAGAGAGAGAGAGAGAGAGAGAGAGAGAATGCGTGCATGTGTGTGTGCAGGTGAGGGGCAGAGAGAGACAGAGAATCCCAAGCAGGCTCCACACTATCAGCGCAGAGCTCGTTGTGGGGCTCAGTCTCACGAGCCATGAGATCATGACCTGAGCTGACATCAAGGGCTGGACACTTAACTGACTGAGATGCCCAGGCGCCCCCAAAATGTGTTGGTTATTTTATGATTCTGTGGGTTGACCATGCAGTTTTTTTTTTTTTTGTTTTTTTTTGTTTTTTTGCTTTGTGGGGTGTTGATGTTGGGATGTCAGGGAAGTCCAAACCAACCTTCTTCCCTGTTGGTGTTGGCTAGAGCCTGAGATCTCAGCTCAGGCTGTCTGCCAGGGCCCTTGGTTCTTTTCCGTGTCAGCCTGTCCATGTGGCTGCTTGGGCCTCCTCACTGCATGGTGGCTGGCTTCCAAGAAAGCATCTCAAGAGCACAAGCTCTAACGTGCAAGCTCTTATAAGGTTCTGTTTCAATGATGCTACCTAAGGCCCCATTGGCCAAAGCAAGACAGCCACATGCCAGGTCCAGAGTCAGTGTGGCAGGGGTCTACAAAAGGGCCTGAATAAGGGGAAGTGTGGTTCAAGGGCCCCCCAATGTAAAAGCCACCACAATCTTCTTCTTCTTTTTTTTTTTTTTTTTTTAACATTTTTTAACATTTATTTTTGAGAGACGGAGAGAGAGCATGAGTGGGGAAGGAGGAGAGTCAGAGTGAGACACAGAATCCAAAGCAGGCTCCAGGCTCTGAGCCGTGAGCACAGAGCCCAACGTGGGGCTCGAACCCATGAACGGTGAGATCATGACCTGAGCTGAAGCTGAGGCTTAACCGACTAAGCCACCCAGGCGCCCCAGCCACCACAATCTTCTATGTTTCTTTCAAATTTCTGGTCAACTAGGAGTACCCTTTCCTGTTTCAGGCACTGTATTATTTATTCTTAAAAAAATTTTTTTTAATGTCTATTAATTTCTGAGAGAGAGAGAGAGAGAGAGAGACAGAGAGAGAGAGAGAGAAGGGAGAGAGTCTGTGAGTGGGGGAGGGGCAGAAAGAGAGAGGGAGACACAAAATCCGAAGTGGGCTCCAGGCTCTGAGCTGTAAGCACAGAGCCTGATGTGGGGCTCGAAGGCACGAACCATGAGATTATGACCTGAGCTGAAGTCGGAAGCTCAGTCGACTGAGCAACCCAGGTGCCTCTATTTCTCCTTTTTTAGAAATATAAGTGTGCACTGTTTGGGGTGCCTGGGGGCGCTCAGTCGGTTGAGTATCTGGCTGTTGATTTCGGCTCAGGTCATGATCCCAGGGTTGTGGGATCGGGCCCAGCATTGGGCTCCATGATGAGTGTGGAGCCTGCTTCAGATTCTCTCTCTCTCAGTCACTCTCTCTCTCTCTCTCTCTGCCCCTCCCCCACCTGTACATACATGTGGTCCCTTATATATATATGACAATTAATTATATTAACTATTCTTATGTTGCCTGTTATGTTGCCTCTTGAATTAGAGGTTCAAGAGGCACCTAGGGGCACCTGGGTGGCTCAGTCTGTTAAGCGTCTGACCTCGGCTCAGGTCATGATCTCACGGTTAATGGGTTCAAGCCCTGCGTCAGGCTCTGTGCTGACAGCTGGGAGCCTGGCGCCTGCTTCGGATTCTGTGTCTCCCTCTCTCTCTGCCCCTCCCTGGCTCATGTTCTCTATCTCTCTATCTCAAAAATAAATAATAAACATTAAAAAATTTTTTTAAAAAGTAAGAAATCCTCTAAAGAACAAAAGGCATCTAGAGGGAAAGTCAAAAAGTCACTGTTATGGAAACCCCCCAATCTCCCCTCCGGTCAGTTCAATCTCCCCTCCGGTCAGTTCTCTCTAACCCAAACCCTAACACAAGAGTGAGGTCTGTTTGGTGTCCCTCAGGAACAGCGTGAATACTGCAGCAACCTTGGGTTAGGATTGAGTCTTCGCCCAAGTGCTCAGCCCTTTCATGCAAGAATGTCAAGCCGACCTCCGTTTGTTTGCCCGTCAACCACAATGTTCTGTCCTTACCAACAGAGAATATGTCTTCTTTCCTGCCAGCCCCTGCAATTTCAAACTCCCTACTGCCTCATTGGACTGAAACATTATTATACGAAATACCATTCCTAGAGCATTGCCTGAAGGATATGCCTGAATACCCTCTGATCAGAGCTGGCGGACAGAGTCAGGCTGGCAGGTGACAAGATCCCTCCAGGGGTGCCCCGTTGAGAAGGGCTGTGAGTCTCATTCCCTCCGGAAGAGAGTTTAGTGACCACTGCTGACCTCTGCCCCGGCCTTGGACTGGAAGCAATGGTGTGCCTGTCGGGAAGGTACTTTCCCTCCTGCCCCCCAATATTGTAGAATTGATCGCTGAACCAAGCCAAAGCTTCGGAGAGTTGCTGATCTGTGTGAAATTCTTGTGGCTCCTGGAGTGTATTGAGTGGGTCTGGCGCCACGCCAATCACCCGCACCCAGGGTGAGCTGAGACGGAACTGTTCAGGATTTGATTCTATATTTATTGTAGGAGTGTCACCAAGGGCACACCGTGTGACACGGTGTTCCCTTTAGGAGGGGCCAGGGGAGCCATTCTGAACAACGATCTGTTGTTATCCTATGGATCCTGTGACTGTTGTAATAGTATGTTTCCTTCCTTGCTTTGGTTGCTAGGAAACCCAGGGCAACAGTACAGACCTCATCTGGCGACTGCTAGACTTCTGCACCAGCGTTTTACACCTTACTTTCTCTCTCCTTTCCTCTCATTTTCTTGCCATTTTCCTACAGATTTCCATCCTACCCTGTCCCTTTACTCTCTCTTCATCTTTTCTTTTTTTTCTCTTTTTTTTTTAAAATTTTTTTAATGTTTATTTATTTTTGAAGGAGAGAGAGACAGAGTGTGAGTGGGGGAGGGGCAGAGAGAGAGGGAGACACAGAATCGGAAGCAGGCTCCGGGCTCCGAGCTGTCAGCACAGAGCCCGATGTGGGGCTCGAACCCACGAACTGTGAGACCATGACCTGAGCCGAAGTCGACGCTCAACCAACTGAGCCACCCAGGCGCCCCCATCTTTTCTTTTTTAAGCCCCACCTTCCGTTCTTCCTCTCCCCTTTTTTTCTCTTCGGTTAACATTTATCGGGCATCTGCTCCATGGCTGGCACCCTGTTAGGGGCTGGACAGACAGCAATCGTCACCCCAAAATATCTGTGTTACTAACTGCAGCCCTTATCAGGGCGCTCATGGTTACCGAAGAGAAACCTGGTGCTTAATGTAACTTAGCGTTTCTCTGAGTGGACTCATCACTCTCTGGTCCCTGCTCCGGACAGGATTCTAATGATCTACCCACTAAGGCACACCAGCCTTACCCTGGTCACTGTCCGGTCACTGTCCCTATTCACCCCACAGAGAGGTCTGTTTGATTACCCCTGGCACATTCGTCTCGAGTGTGCAACTGTGCATAAAAACACGAACACAACTTTTATCGGAAGGATTTAGAAGGGGGGAAACTGCAGCATGTGACGAGGGAAAGCTCTGGGGCTGGGGTTCGAGTGGCCTGCGGGCTGACGTCGACATTGCCCTTGTAGGAGAGTGTTACTCTGTGTCCCCCCAGCCCCTGCCCGCACGTTCTCAGTTCCTACCTGCCCAAGTTCCCCCTGTTCTGCTTTCATTTCCCCCCCACGGCAGACACCGGATTGGGGAGGGGGGCTTCGATTTAATTCCTCATTAGTCAATTATTTTGAATCAATGTGACAAAAACCTGTGTCTTTCTCATCCGAGAACGGTCAGCGGGCTCACCTCCAGGTGTCTATTTTTCCTTGCAGGAAGCTTGGGGTCAAATTTCACAGCTACAGTATTATCTTCACGGCTTGCAAGATGGATGTTCCTAAAACACACACACACACACACACACACACACGCACACACACACGCACACCCCACCACCACCAAATAAAAAACCAAACAACTTTACTGTCTGAATACCTTTTAAGTCATGTCCAACCCTCTTTCAAGATAGGAATTTAATACTTACTGATGGGCATGGAGTAGAACTCCAGACCTCAGCTTCCTGCGCGAGTCAAGTGGCTAAATCATCCGCCATTTCTAAGGCGCCCAACGTGGTGCGTGGTCAGCCGTGGCATCCCGGGTATAGTGACTGAGAGAAAATCTGGATTCAGGTTCACCTTCTCTTTTGACTTTGGGCACGTCATCTCGCCTCTTTGAGCCTCAGTTTCCCCATCCATAAAGGGCTCTATGTTCTTCAGACAGCTGCTGTGAAGATAAGAGAGTTAATGTCCATGCAAATGCATGTGAGCCCTTGAAAAACATGGGTTTGGACTGCATGGGTCCAGTTACACGTGTATTTGTTTTTTGATAAATACAGTCCAGTCCTGTGACTGTATTTTCTCTTCCTTATGATTTTCTTAATGTTTTCTTTTCTCTTCGTTTCTTACAAGCTTTATGGTATAATATATGCAACATACAAAATACATATTAATCAACCATTTATGTATTAGTCTGCCAGTCAACTGTAGGCTATCTGTATTATGTTTCTAGGGAGTGAAAAGTTACAGGCAGAGTTTTTTTTTTTTTTAATGTATTTTTGAGAGAGACAGAGACAGGATGATTGGGGAAGGGGCAGAGAGAGAGGGAAAGAGAGAATCCCAAGCAGGCTCCACACTGCCAGTGCAGGGCTCAAACACACCGAACAGTGAGATCATGACCTGAACCAAAACCAAGAGTCAGACGCTTAACCAACTGAGCCACCCAGGCACCCCGACATGCAGAATTTTGACTGCATGGGGGGTCGGCGCCCCTAACCCCTGCCTTGTTCAAGGGTCAACGGCACTTTGGAGTCTACAGAATACTGTAGTGTTGTGGAATGAGATTATATTCCTGGGGGAACCTGTTCACCACTCGTAATTTTGGCATTAAGATAAATTGTTGTCAACAAAATCCTAATCCCCAATACGGTTATCACAGTGTCCAAAGCTTTGTTGTGGCCCTTGAGTCTCTTACAGATTCTGAGGGAAGAGCTCTCAGGGTTGGGATGTTGGATGCTTCCGCCATGGTGTTCAGATGCCTTTGGGCTGCCCTGCTGGTGGCAGGTGCTCACCAACCCCTCTCTGATGGCGTCTGTTAGTGTTCTCTTAGACCCTCCCCTCCTCCTGGGAAAATGAATTCATTTCCTTGATATTCAGCCATACCTCTAGGCTCAGGTTCCCCAAATCTGAATCTGCGCTTTTGCCTCTCTGGCTGCCATAGACCAGTATCCCCAGTTGCCTATGGGACAGCTCCTCCTGGGAACCCCACGGGCCACGGGCACTGGCAACCCAGCGTGTCCCAAACCAAACCCGTGCTCAGCCCCTGCATCCCAACTTTCTCCCCTTAGAATTTCTATCCAGATCTTTCTCATCTGCCTTTTCTTCCCTTGGATTGCATTGGTTCTGGTCCTTGTCATCTCTTGCTGGGACAATTGTCATTATTCCTAATTAGCCTTCCTACCTCCTGTCTCTCCTCCTAAACCATGGTCCACACCAGCTGCCAGGCAGGGCTTTAAAGATGCTACTCTTGGGGCGCCCGGGTGGCTCAGTCGATTAAAAGTCCGATTTCAGCTCTGGTCATGATCTCATGGTTTGTGGGTTCAATCCCAGTGTTAGGCTCTGCACTGACAATTTAGAGCCTGGAGCCTGCTTCCGATTCTGTGTCTCCCTCTCTCCGTGCCCCTCTCCAGCTTGCGTTGTCTCTCTCTCCCTCAAACATAAATAACAACATTATTTTAAAAAAAGATGCTACTCTTTCTCACTCACAAATCTTTAAAAAAAAAAATTTTTTTTAACATTTATTTAGTTTTGAGAAAAAGAGAGCAAGTGCAAGCGGGGGAGGGGCAGAGGGAGAGGGAGACACAGAATCAGAAGCAGGCTCCGGGCTCTGAGCTGTCAGCACAGAGCCTGATTCAGGGCCCGAAACCCCATGAGATCGTGACCTGAGCTGAAGTTGGACCTGAGCCAAAGTCGGAGGCTTAACCCACTGAGCCACCCAGGCTCCCCTCCCCCTCCAATCTTAAATGCTCCCTGCACTTGAGGTCTTCTGAGATCGAGGCCCTGGTCACCTGTCTTCACTTCCTGCCAGCCCCCTCGTGCGTGACATCCCAGTATCTTCAACCAGAGCAAATGGCTTGAAGTTCACCAAGATGCTCCCACCGTCCTCATTGCCTGGGAAGCCCCACCTATTCCTGTCTGCTTGGCCAGCTTCTACTGGTTCGTCAAGTCTGCTCTAAAGCCTCACCTCCTCTCTGAAGCTTTTCTTGGTTCCTCCAGATGGAACTGTTGGTCCCTACGGCAATCTGTACATAGATCTTTTACGCCTTGTACGGTAACTGTTTACATATCTCGTTCTCACGCCAGACGGTGGTCTTCTCGGGCAAGATGTACTTGTCATTCATCTTTGTGTGACCACGTCTTAGAACGACGCTGGAAACACGGTAGAGTCCCTCAGGACATTTGAACAAGCTTATTAGCGATGTAACTGCCACACCCATTCTTAACAGCAGCCAGCAGAGAGCGCAACTGAATCCGGGTCAGCATGACAGGAGGGGTAAGTCCGATACAGATGCCACTGGCGCTGTGGCTGCTGAGTCCTTGAAAGGTGGCTGGTCTGAAACGGGATATACTGTAAGCGAAACACATAAAATTTCAAGGTATACAAAAAGGTCAAATATTTCGGTATCTTTGACATCTGTGACCTATTGAAACAATCACCTTCGGACATGGTAGCTTAAATCAAATATATCATTCCACAATGAAGTTCACGTATGTCTTTTTACTTTTTAAAAAATGTTTCTTTATTTCGAGAGAGCGAGAGAGAGGCAGACACGGAGAGCGTGCCCATGGAGGAAGGAGCAGAGACAGAAAGAAGGAATCTCAAGCAGGCTCTGTGCCATCAGCGCAGAGCCTGATATGGGGCTCAAACCTGTGAACGATGAGATCACGACCTGAGTCAAATCAAGAGTTGGATGCTCAACCAACTGAGCCACCCAGGCACCCCTCTATTTGCTTTTGTAATGTGACTACTGGAAGGTTTAAGGTTACAGGGGCCTCTGGCTGGGTCGGTTGGGAGAGGATGCCACTCTTAATCCTGGGGCCATAAACACAAGCCCCATGCTTGGTAGAGTTTACCTAAAAAAAAAAAAAAAAAAAAACCTCCAAAATTAGGTTATACATGTGGCTCACATTCTATTTCCATCAGACAATGATGATCTGAACATTCATCCCCTGAGCAAAGATTTCTTGAGTACCCACCCTGTACCTCCTCTGTTAATCTGAATGATGGGAATAGAACTGTAAGCAAGACAGATAATTTCCTGATTTATCTTTAAGGAGTGTACATCATACTGGAGAGAGGGACACAGAACAGAAGGCAGACATGTAAGCGAGATAATTTTGGATAGTAAGAGTGACGTGAAGGAAGCGAAGCTTGACGGAGAGGGTAAGGGAAGCAGGAGGGTGGTCAGATGAGGCCTTCTAGAGCCGGTGGGATCAGAGGCAGAGAGAGGGGGGGGGGGCATGGGAGACAGAACAGACCTGAACAGACAGTAGGGAGTAGGGGTGCAGATGGGGAGGGGCAGACATACCTGACAGGTGTTTGCTGCAACCAGAGGGATTTGGGATTGGCCAGAACTCAGGTGGACTCCCAGGGGTCCGGCTTGGACGACCAGGTTTGTGGTGATGCCACCAGATGAGAGAGAGCTGTGAGGTGCCTGTGGGACGCCTCTGTGGCAGCACTGAGGGGAGGAGTCAGTCCTAGGGATGGTAATTCGGGATCTCTGAGCATAGACAAAGGTATTAAAACCAAGCACGGGGGGGTGCCTGTGTGGCTTAGTCCGTTAAGCCACTGACTTTGGCTCAGGTCATGATCTTGCAGTTTGTGAGTTCGAGCCCCGCGTCAGGTTCTCTACTGTCAGCGAGGAGCCTGCTTGGGATTCTGTGTCTCCGTCTCTCTGCCCCTCCCCCACTCTCTCTCAAAAATGAGTAAACATTAAAAAAACACAACTGTAGATGAGAAAGGAGAGAGAGTAGGTGGCAAAGGGGAGGAACCTCTGGCCCAGGGAGCATCCTTGTACATTGGGACATAGTTGTGTATGTGCCTTGGTTGAGGGGAAGGACCCAGGGCAGCCGGAGGGGTTCAGGGTGTGACAGAGAAGGCAAAACTGACCCAGTCAGGTTTGGGCAGTGATCGAGGGGCTGGACTGGCCTCAGGGGTTGGGTGGGAGGACAGAAGGGGGCTTTAGAGGAGCTATCTGTTGTCCGGAGGAAGTCAGAGGTATTTTGTTTTTTAATGTTTATTTATTTTTGAGAGAGAGAGAGAGAGAGAGAGAGCGAGAGAGCGAGAGAGAGCGCATGAGCATGGGAGGGGCAGAGAGAGAGAGGGAGACACAGAATCTGAAACAGGCTCCAAGCTCCTAACTGTCAGCACAGAGCCTGACGTGAGGCTCAAACCCACGAATGGTGAGATCATGACCTGAGCTGAAGTCAGACACTCAACCCACTGAGCCACCCGGGCGTCCCTAGAGGAAGACAGAGTTTAAGGGGAGTGACATCCAGGTCACAGGTGAGGACATCTCTTGGAAGAACTTTGGGTGTGTCACAATTTGGGCCAAGGTTTTCTCATTCTGTCCTCAGAGTTGGAGAAGCCTCTAGGAAGCGCCAGGATAGGGGATTAGGAGAGCCAGCTTGGGAAAAGTTGAGTGGCCCAGAGCAGGTAGGTCACAGCCTCTCTGTGGCTCATTTTCCTTGTCTCTAAACTGAGCTGAGTGATGTCATCAGGTCGCTGGCAGTGGTACCCTTCCTACACTAAGTACATGCCACCTCTCTGGGTTGTTTGAGCTGCACTCTGTTTGAACCTACTTTCCTTCCCTTTCCGGGACAGTAGACTAATCCAGGCTCAGTCCTGGGGTGGGGGGGCTTTCTGAGACCTGGTCACCAACATGGTCAAGCAGCCAGGGCAATACTCGGCTCCCTTCTCTGTAACTAATGGGCATCTGACAGCCGTCTGAGCAGGTCTGAGCAGCGTCCTTGTCTCCCAGTCCTTGTACCCGTGCAGGGCCCAGCGCAGGCTGTCCGGGGTGACCTGGCCTCCAGGAACGCTACCGAGGATAGAAACGAATGGTGCTCTTGTGTCTTAAATCATAGCATTTCTCCCTGTGTCCGTTTCAACCCCCAGAACGGGAACGGCGGGAGCCGGCCGTGGCCGACGCACACCAGCTCAGTTGCTCCCACAACCACACCGCCCCGTGTTACCCCCATTGTCAGGGAAGGGAAAAGACACAGGACTTGAGTAACTTGGCCAAGGTCAACAGCAAGCTGAGGGAGCAGCCAGGGCTTGAAAGGGATATTCGCATTCTGCCCCCTGTCCGCTGCCGGCCCAGAAGATCCAAGCCTTCGGGGTCATCCGTCCCTCCGTCCCCGGCCCTAGGGCTCCCCACGTGGACACCCCCCCGGGTCTGGCTCCACCCCCGTCCGTCCGCTCTGCCGGAGCCTCTCCAGGTCGTCGACGACCAGCCCCCGGCCGTGCCCCCACCCCCCACCCCTCCCGGGCCGCCGCCCTCCCGCAGATCCCCGC
>NW_024412416.1:3827152-3909830 GCF_014898765.1 Herpailurus yagouaroundi | reverse complement strand
GGCCTCAGTTTTCCGGTCTGTCAAATGGCCTCTCTTTGTATCCCTGTTGTCAGGATCCGAAGAGACCTGTTCGCGAAGAGGCGCTGTGCAGGACAGACAGCTCAGGGGCGAGAGGCAGGGCCGTTGGAGGCTAAGGAAATGGGTGGAGCCCAAAGCCGGCCTCGGGCTCGTGCGAGGGGTCCCTGGCTGAGCAACTGTGCACCGGGCAGCTGCGGGCCCAGCCGGGCAGTGGGACCGGTGCCAGGCCTCTGTGCCTGCTGATGTCCCCCCGCTGTGTGTGGGGACGAGGAAGTTAACCTGTTATGTTTCCCACAGCAGTTGGTGCTAAGGAAATTGCATCAGTCTGTAGCTGCAACCCCCCTCCAGACCTTCAGGCTGCGGATAAGTGTCTGCCCACAGGGCGGTGACCTCCTTCTCCCCTTCTGTGTCTCTGTCTCTGCCTCTGCCCCTCTCCTGGGGCCACCACTTGCTGAAAGCCTCACCCACCCATACTGAGCACTCCGCAGGCACCGGCATCGACTGCCCTTGGTCTGACCCAGTCTTGGGGTGCAACTCCTGCAAGCAGCAGCTCTGGGCAGCGAATGTCACGAGTCTGTCAATACAGTGCACGGGGGACCCTGCGTTCCTCCAATGGCATTATGCGCAGTTCAGCAAACATTTATTGAGTCCATAGGCTGCGCGCGACTCTGTTCCAAGAATTGGGGATATGGCTATAGACAAGCCAGGAAAGGTGGGGGACACGAGTGTTGAGACAGACATCAGTAAGTAAAATGGGGCAACCCGAGTGCCTGGGAAGGGGACTGGTGGTCAAGGAGGGTTTCCTGGAGGAGGAGACTTGAGCTGCAGGAGGTGGCCACCGGAGGATGTGGGGACAGAGCCTTTCACGGCGGGGTGGGGGGACGTGGCTGGGTGTGGGGGTATTCTGGAGGGAGGCGGGGCAGCTTACTGAGAGACTGCATGTCCTGGAGAGGATTTGAGGATGACTCTGAGATTTTGGCCTCAGCCACTGGCAGGATGGCGATGGCATTTACCGAGCACACACTGAATTATGTATTGCTGTGTATTATTGTGCACACTGCTAAGCCCTGCAGAGTTCTGAATAATTGCTTCTAGGCATTCTTCCCTTCCCCCTGTAGGTTAAAATTCCAGTGGCCTCTGACTCCTCTCTCTTCTTTCTCCACCACCCACCCCGCCACCGTCCCCTTCCACAGCCACAGTGACCCCAGGGCTGGGTTAACATCTGTTTCCTCCCTGCAGTTCCCCGGGCACTGGCCTGCTGGAGCTTCCCTGGCCCAGCCCTTGGATGCTCCTTAACTTCCTGCTTCCTTGCCCTTCCTCATGCAGTTCCCTCTGACTGGAGGCCTTCCTCCCTGACCTGACTTTTGAAGCTGCACCAGGACTCTATGGCCTGGGGTAAAATGCCAAATGCCTCCTCTAACTTTTCCAAACCCTCCCTCCCAGTAGATGTGATCTTTCCCTCCACCCGGCCTCCTTGGATTGCACTTTTCCCACCAGAGTTACTTTCCTGTGGCCAAACTCACCTTCCCAGACCATACATAGCTCACCTGAGTATTGTCTTGCCCAGCACAGGGCCTTGTGCATAGCAGACATTCAGTTAGGTTTGAAATAGTTGGATTAGTTGAAGCTTCCTTCCCACCAAACCTTTTACGAAAGCCTGAAAAACAGAAAAAGCAAGTCAGGTTAAGGAGTCAGGGAAGAGTTGGGATGTCTCTCTCTCTGTCTCTCTCTGTCTCATACACACACACACACACACACGCATGCACACTTTCTCTCTCTGCTCATACTCACCCATACATGTCCCCTTTGTGTAGGTGTCCTTTTGTGGACACCTTGTAATGCCTCCCATTCCAAGACCCATGACTAGCAACTTTTTCACCCTGGGGTGAGTCTCAGCCCTTACCTCATCTCCCTCTCCCCCTAAGTCCCTGCTGGGTTCTGCACTGGGCTGCGACTGGGATGCACACAGGATCTGCTGCCTCAGTTTCTCTTCATGCTTTGCTCCTCCCCCAGGTGGCGAGTGTGAGGGGACACGTGAACCAGTTTACACAGCTCTCTCATACTGTAGAAGAGCACCAGCTGCGTGATCGTGCCGGCTGTAGGCATAGGTCCTTGGTAGGAGCAGGAATGGGGGTTACTTTCTGGCCACCACCTGACTCAGGCTGTGATTAAAATGCCTGTCAGCTTATATAGCACATCTAACCTCTTCCCTCTTCACGGGATGCTTCAGTTCAGTATCATGTTCCTGACCCACATCAGCTTCCTCTTCTGTCCTCTCTTCGTTTTGCTCATCCCTACAGGAGGAGCCTGGAACAGCCACTGATGGGCACCCCTAGAAACTTCCTATTTCAATTTCTTGCCTGGACATTGACAGTCGTCCTCATTCTTATCATAGAAGTGTGCCATCCATGCATCCATCCACCATCTGTAATCCATCCATCTGACCATCCACCCATCCACCCATTCATACGCCATCCACCATCCATTCATCCATCCACGCATTCATTCACCATCCATCATCCATTCATCCATCCACCCATTCATTCATCATCCATCATCCACCATCCATCATCCATTCATCCATCCATCCACCCACCTATCCACCCATTCATTCACCATCCACCATCCATTCATCCATCCATCCATCCATCCATCCATCATCTGTCATCTGTCCATTCATTCACTATCTTCCTTCCATCCATCCATCCACCCATCCATCCATCGATCCATCCATTTATTTCTCTTTCCTGGCTTACTCTCCCCCTCTCTCCCTCCCTCATCTATCTATCAATTCTTGTATACCCTAGCAGAAGTCCCCAGGCAGACTTTGTGGCATATTCTCATGCCCCACTCCAAAGTATTCAGATTCTGCAGGTCAAGGTTGGGCTATGCTGATGCCCAGTGTCCATTCCCTGACTCTTTGTGGGGTCTGGGGCCAGGTGCTGAGGATACCGCTCTCCTGCCCCTGCAACCAGTCTCCTTGGGGCCCATCTACCTGAAGGTTGGATGGATCACTTCCCACTTCCCGACTGACCTCTCTTACATTGGGGGCAGATTTCTGACTGGTGCCTAACACCCATTCCAGCCAGCTACAGGTGTGTGGAGCGAACTTCAGCAGGAGTTTGTCCTTCAGTTACTGGTAGGTCTTATTGGGTTGTGGAGCCTGTGACTGAGAAAGGTACTTTCCAGAAGTCTCAGGGGCAATGGCAAAGGTTACCCAGAAGTTCTCCTGTTGGGCTGGAGTAGTGTGGAGGGATTTCAGCTGAGGAGTGGTGCCTGTGGGAGCTCTCGAGGGCTGTTGAGGGGGCGCTGGTGTAGCAGGCTATAAGAGAGGGCCAGGCAATAGTTTTGTCTATAACTGCAAGCCCAGTTGGTGCTGGAGGTGAGAGAGAGCATCTGTGTGTAGGACTAGAGGTGACCTCCTGGGCGAGAGAGCTCAGAGCTCATTCAGATGGGACCCTCCGTGGAGACAGGGACCTCCTCCATGCATCCACCATGCCTGGTACATAGGGGTGCATAATACATTTTATCCTTAATAGGTTTAAAATTAGTTCATGAACAGGTGATGACACAGCATGGCTTTGGCACAGCTGCACAGTTGGGCAGTGGCTGCGTAGGGGCCAGAGTGCAGGGGCCTTGACCGGTGACTGGGCCCAGCCTTACGCCCTAGTGCTGCCCCATGGGGAAGGCGGCTTGGCTTCTGGCGTCCTCGGCGCCGTGCCCTTTCCCTGTGCCCAGCCTCGCCTCACCTTAGCTCCCGGGTGTGGGGTGGACGCCGGCTTGCTGGCCTTGGGTGTAGGGAGCTGGCTTCACTCTGGCCGCAGGTCGGGCCACACACTTCCACCTGGCCCTCCTTCCTTGTCCTCCTGAAAGGTCTGTGCAGTTGTGACTCCCGTGGCTCCCTGGAGCTCAGTCTGAGGGTTTCTGGCCGGCCCTGAGGGAGGTGGTGGGATTCGGTGGTTAGGCACGTCCGTCCCCGGAGAGCAGGGTTTGGGGAGGCGGGTAGGCAGAGGCCATCTGCGGGGGGGGGGGGGGCCTGGGATCGGATAGGGGGGAGGGTGCTATGCAGGTGGGCAGCATGGGACGAGTGAGAACCTGGTAGCTCCAGTCCCTGAAAGTCACATGGGTGGCCGGGGAGGGGCCAACGTGCTGCAGAAAGACGTCAGGAAGCCCACAGCACTAGAGCTGTAGGCAGAGGCAGAGGTGGGAGCAAACGCGATCAACAGCCAGGAAATTCCACACACTCATGTATTTATTTCGATAAGTGACCACCTCCCTGTCCCGGTTGTTGCAGTTCCTGGACAATCGTAGGGGTTGCTGCCCTCATCCTGCTCCTGGTAGCCCTGCTGGCTCGTGTCCTCGTCAAAAGAAAACCACCCCGGGACCCGCTGTTCTATGGTACGTGTCCACGGGCCCGTGGGACGGGAACTGTTGGGGTCCACTCAACAGCACAACACTTGACTTTTGCCTGCATTATGTTTCTTCTATGAACAAGAAGTCTGCCTCCAATGCCCTGAGCCCGCTGGTAATGTGGTAGGAAGCGTAGGAGTAGTTCAGGGCCACACAGTCCTCCCTCCTCCCCTCCAAACTAACGCCTCCTCCGGGCTGTGGACCCCACCCTTTCCCAGCTGAGATCAGGGCGGAAGGTCACTGCCAGGGACAGCCAGGCAGGATGCCCCTCTGTTCCTCACCCCAACCCCAGCCGTGCTCTGACCTCTGACCTCTGATCTCCACTCTCCTTCCTGCACCTCTGGCCCTCTGGCAAACAGCTTCACCTGGTGTGGAACTTAGCTGTCCAAGTACAGTGGCTCGGTCTGCACGTTTGTATAATGAGGAAACTAACAGCACTTACCACGGAGGGCCGGTGCAAACATTAAACAATATTTGTAAAATACTTATAACAGTGCCTGAAAAATACACACGTGCATTAAATAAATAAAAACACCACTGATTAAGCACTTAAGAGTGTGCCTGGGGGCGCCTGGGTGGCTCAGTCAGTTAAGCGTCCGACTTTGGCTCAGGTCATGATCTTGCGGTCCGGGAGTTCGAGCCCCACGTCGGGCTCTGTGCTGACAGCTCAGAGCCTGAAGCCTGTTTCAGATTCTGTGTCTCCCTCTCTCTGACCCTCCCCCGTTCATGCTCTGTCTCTCTCTCTGTCTCAAAAATAAATAAAACGTTAAAAAAAAAAAGTGTGCCTGGTCGTGGCCACTGCAGCAGGAGTGTTTTATTTATTTATTAAAAAAATTTTTTTTTTAACATTTATTCATTTTTGAGACAGAGAGAGACAGAGCATGAACGGGGGAGGGTCAGAGAGAGGGAGACACAGAATCTGAAACGGTCTCCAGGCTCGGAGTCATCAGCCCAGAGCCTGACGTGGGGCTCGAACCCACGGACCGCGAGATCATGACCTGAGCTGAAGTCGGACATCCAACCGACTGAACCACCCAGGTGCCCCAGGAGTGTTTTATTTAATGCTTACAACAAATACCCTCCAGTTACAGATTAAGAAGCTGAGAAACGAGGTCACGGTCGCATCCTGAGACCGGCATTGACCCCAAAGCCCGTGACCTTTGTGGCCCGAGCCGTTACCGCCTTCAAGCGCTTCCCCTGCCGGGAACTTTGCTGGGCGTTTACTCATTCAGTGTCTGCTGTAGCCAGGCTGCGTGTCAGACACCCCCCAGGCCCCAGCTCCCTGTAGCAGCGGCACGCACTTTCCATACTCCCCCCGCTTTGCTGAGATGCAACTGACAGGTGACCTTGTGCGAGTGTGAGACGGAGGCTCGTATGACGCGATGCGCGCATACGCTGGGAGACGGTGACCACGACCAGGTCGCTTGCCTTCAGTAAGGTCCTTCACCTCCCGTAATCACCCGTCTCTGGTGCGCGGTGGGAACATGAAGCATGCGGCGCGGTGTCGTCGACCACGGTCACCACGCGGCAAGTCAGATACCGAAACTCACTCGTCTTACCCCCGGAAGTTTGTTTGGCTGGCATCCTCCCGTTTCCCCCACTCACCAGCCCCGGCAACCACCGTTCCAAGCTCTGTTTCTGAGAACTCAGCTTTTCTAGATTCCGCATGTAAGTGAGGTCATACGGTATTTGTCTTTCTCCAGATAACTTACTTCACTTAGGACAATGCCCTCGAAATCCATTTATGTTGTTGCCAATGGCAGGATTTCCTTCTTTTTTTTATGGCCAAGATTCCATTGTGTCTGTGTATCTTCTTTATCCATTCATCCATCAATGGACACGTAGGGTGTTTCCATGTCTTGGCTATAAACATCTATTTTCCTTCCTCACGGGTTGGCCAGAATGCTGTGCTTCAGGCTGTGGGTCAGATTCAGGGCTGTGTCATGTGTCTCCTTGCTCTTGGACCAGTAGCTCCCCAAGGTGTGCCCTCCTCCTGGCAGAGGAGACTTGGAGTTGGCCATTGTCAGTTCCACTGGCCACACGTTCCACTGGCCACAGCAAGTCATGTGGCTGAGTCTATCACCAATGGCATGGGGCATATTCTCTGCCCGCAGTGGATCTTGGCAAAGGTGGGGAGGCAAAGAAGAATTGGGAGTAACTAATTTCTCCCAGCTTGCGTATAAAAAACCCTAAAGTTGGGGGCGCCTGGGTGGCTCAGTCGGTTAAGCATCCGACTTCGGCTCAGGTCATGATCTCACGGTTCGTGAGTTCGAGCCCCATGTTGGGCTCTGCACTGACAGCTTGGAGCCTGGAGCCTGCTTTGGATTCTGTGTCTCACTCTTTCTCTGCCCCTTCCCCACTCGCACTTTGTCTCTCTCTCTTTCTTTCTCTCTCTCTAAAATAAACATTAAAAATTTTTTTTGAAAAACTGTGAAGTTTAGGTAAATGATGCAACTTGCCTAAGATTGGATAGCCATTCAGTAGATTAGCTGGACCTGTCCCAGTTCAAGGCCCACATCTTCTCCTGCCCCACACTACCTGCCTTTGCTCTGGCCCTGGTCCACCTTTCTAGACAGGTCTCCTGCTGCCATCTTCCCCCCGCCGGCCCCCCGCCACTCTGTGGTGCCCATACTTAGCTGACTTGTGTCTGTCCCGACTCCCCAGGGTTGAGCACCCTTGCTCCCACACCCTCGGCCCTCTCTCTTTGTCTCTGTCACAGCCTTGAGCACACGGAAGCCTCAGGGCGGGTGCTTACCACCTGTGACCCAGCATCTGATGCTCCTGTCAGCTTCAGCGAGGGTGGAACTGTCCAGTGATCAGACGCTAAATGCTTCCTTTCCTGGGAGACATATGGTGACTGATCACTGATGGCTGATCCCAGACTACCAGGCCTGGACCACAGGCCTGGGAGGCACAGGGAGGCAGGGTGTGCACGGCAGGGCAGCCGTGGGCCTTCCGCTCCCAGTGAGAATGTGAACCCCGTGGCCCCAGCTGCAGACTCGGCAAGGCCAGCTTCCCCTCTCTGTGAATTAACCTCTGCCACTCTCCTCCCCACTTACTTTTTCATGGCTTCTGTTTTATTTTTTTTATTTTCCAATGTTTATTTATTTTTGAGAAAGAGACAGAAGACAAGCAGCGGAAGGGCAGAGAGAGAGAGAGAGAGAGAGAGAGAGAGAGGGAGACACAGAATCTGAAGCAGACCCCAGGCTCCGAGCTGTCAGCAGAGCCCGATGTGGGGCTCGAACCCATGAACCATGAGATCATGACCTGAGCTGGAGTCGGACACTTAACTGACTGAGCCACCCAGGTGCCCCTGAGTCATTATTGTAAACATACCCACCTCGTGGTCACCTCTATTCTTGGCCACTGGTTACTGGTTTTGTTCCCTCTGTGCAGATGGGGTCCTGGGCAGCCACTTGTAGGGAGCGGAGGACGGATGGGGGGGCCTGGTAGAATCCTGTGGGACAGTTAGCAGGTGAGTTTGTCATTCTGTCCCCCTGGCGGGTGTCTCCTTGGACAGGGCACTTGGGCAGTGACACAGGCAAAGGTACCAATGTGTGTGCAGGAGGGACCTTCTGTTAGCCCATGATGAGTGTCCACAGTCACATTAAAAACAAGTCACTGTTACTGGTGAATGCCAAGCTCTTAGTCATTGTCTCCTGACCTACTGCTTTTTGTTTTTTTAATTTAATGTTTATTTATTTATTTTTTAGGGGCGGGGCATGGTCAGAGAGCCAGGGAGAGACAGAACCCCAAGCAGGCTCTGCACTGTCAGCAGAGAGCCCGGATGCAGGGCTCGAACCCACAACCATGAGATCGTGACCTGAGCCAAAATCAAGAGTCAGATGCTTAACTGAGCCACCCAGGCGCCCCCTCCTGACCTACTGCTTTTTAAACTACTGCTTTCTCGGGGCACCTGGCTGGCTCAGTCAGTGGAGCGTGCGACTCTTGATCTCAGGGTTGTGGGTTTGAGCCCCAGGTTGGGGGTAGAGGTTACTTAAAAAAAATTTTTTTTTAATTAAAAAGGAAACTCTCGCTTTCTTTGCTCTAGTGTATGCAGTGTTCGGATTTACCAGTGTGGTGAACCTCATCATAGCACTGGAACAGGACGGAATCATTGACGGGTTTGTGACGCACTACTTGAGAGAGGTATGGCATCGCTTAGCAACCGTAAGCCTGACGCCAGACGGTCAGCAGCCTCAGCCATGGGGCTCAGAGACGAAATCCCTCCGTTTGGTGTAAGCAGGCACGGTCCGTGGCATCGCTCACTGCCACGGACGCAGCGGGTTTACTCACGTGCAAAGCGGGGGGCACTCCTCTCCAGAGTTCGGCCGTACACCTGTTCCCTCACACCCACTCCACTCCCCTTTTCCAGGAATGAGATCCTCCAAGTGAATTCAGTGTTTGGTGTCTGTTACTGTGAAACCATTACTACGGCCAAAAGCTCAGGCTGGTCTTACATGTGGAAAGTGGCGACCACCACGGCACTTACGGAAGCCACTTGATTGCGATGACCATCCTTCCCTCCCCGTCGTCATGTGCTAGTGCTGCCCGGCACTTGAGACACCTAATCCTCCTCCCTGTGTTACGGTGGACGAATCCGGCCCCAGAGAGCTTAGGTCACTTGCTCAAGGTCACGCAGGAAATAAGGAAGGAGCAGAGCTCAAAGTTTCGCCTTCGTCTGTGTTTCAAATAATGGAGAGCTTCGTCTGCAAGCTAAGGGGGTTTGGACTTTATCTCACACTCGAGGGAAGATTTTGAGCCAGGGAGCGATGCAGTCAGCTCTAGGAAGGATGGGCTCGAAGGGGAGGCTTTTGCAGGGCCAGTGAGGGCAGGCGGGTGGCCAAGCACAGGAGGTAGGGAGGAGGGACGAACTTCAGAGAACCGGAGTCTTTGGAGTGAGCGGGACCCAAGGATGAGTTGGGGGTGATGGGAAAGTAAGACATCCTGCCTCCTGCTTTTGGAAGTATGCAGGTGTTATTAAGCCCAGAGGGGCGAACCGGAGGAATTTACTTCTAAAGACAGTAGCCGGAGTAGACTGTGGGGTCACGAGACCTGCTTTCTCCCGCCAGGAGCTGTCTCAAGTGGAGACAAGTCCTAGCTGTCCTAGGAGCAGTGATGGAGGCACACACTGGGCACACCGTGTGGGCACACCTATGAGATATCACGGGTTCGGTCCCAGACTGCTGCGTTAAAGCAAGTATCATGACAGAGCACCTCACATGGATGTTTTGGTTTCCCAGTGCATGTGAAAGTTATGTTTATGGGGCGCCCGGTGGCTCAGTCAGATAAACATCCGACCTCAGCTCGGGTCACGACCTCACAGCTCGTGGGTTCCAGCCCCGCGTCGGGCTCTGTGCTGACAGCTCGGAGCCCGGAGCCTGCTTCGGATTCTGTGTCTCCTTCTCTGTCCCTCCCCTGCTTGCGCTCTGTCTCCCAAAAATAAATAAATAAACATTAGAAAAAAGTTATGTTTACACTACACTGTAGTCTGTTAAGTGTGCAATAGCATTAGGTCCAAAAAGCATACATACCTTAATATTAAAATGCTTTATTGCAAAAACTGCCAACCACTGTCGAAGGTCTCGGTGAGTCATCTGCTGGTGGAGGGTCTTTGCCTCCATGTTGGTGGCTGCTGACTGATCAGGGCGGTGGTCGCTGAAGGTGGGGGTGGCCGTGGCCGTTTCCTAGGATAAGACGACAGTGACGTTTGCCGAGGACAGGAAGATGCTGTGCAGGGAGGTGCAGCAGTCAAACACACCCAGCAGTTGCTAAGTTCACCATCTTGTGTGGGTGTGGTTCGTGGGGCCTCAGAACAGTCACAATAGTAACAGCAAAGATCACCGGTCACAGATCACCGTAGCAACTCTGCCAGGAATGACAAAGTTTGAAATATTGCCGGAATTACTAAAATGTGACACAGAGACACAAAGTGAGCAAATGCGGTTGGAAAAATGGCCCCATGAGACTTGCCTGATGGAGGGTGGCCACAGAGCTTTAATTCGTAAAAAAACAAAAAACAAAAAACACAAGACCAACAACTCAGTGTCTGCGATGCACAATGAAGCAAAAGGCAGTAGAACAAGGTGTTACCTGTGCACAGAGGAAGAACTAAGTCCGGAAGCAGTCAGGGGAGTCCCCATCGAATTTGTGATACTGCTCTAGCATTTTTTAAAAAAAAATTTTAATGTTTATTTTTGAGAGACCAAGCATGAGCAGCAGGAGGGGCAGAGAGAGAGGGAGACACAGGATCTGAAGCAGGCTCCGGGCTCTGATCTCAGCACAGAGCCCAATGGGGGGCCCGAACCCATGGACTGTGAGATCATGAGCCTAAGTCAGACGCTTAATTGACTGAGCCACCCAGGAGCCCCTAGCATTTTTTTAAATGGCAATGACAGTGGATGATAAACATTTTCCAGATGGACTGGGGTGGGGCGGGGGTGGAGGGCATTCCGAGGGGAAGGGACAGCTTGAGCGAAAGCTTGGAGGTGAGAAACAGCAGGTGTCTCCCCACAGTCAGCCTGGGGTGCAGGTTTGCAGGGATGATGCTGAGTTCATCTGGGGACGTGTGGAGTTTTGGGTGGTTGAGAGACATCCGGCAGATGTTCTGGTTGGCAGGGCTTGAGCGCTGAGGAACATTCCTGGCGGAGAGATTTGGGGGCCATCTCAGTGGGAGCCTGCTCGGAAGAAGTGGGGAGAGAGGAGATGCCGGAGGGTAGAATATGGGAGGCCGTGGCCAGAAGAGCCCCCCTGAAGCAAACTGCAAAGGGACAGGCCGAGATGCCGAAGGGAAGCCTGGGGAGCCTGGGGCCACTGGGTCCAGAGGGGGCAGGTTTTGGGGAGAAAGTGGCTGCTGAGAGGGCCCGGAGGTCGAGCTGCTGAGGGTGGTGAGCCCTGAGGCAGACGGGGTGTGAGAAGGTGGGCCGGTGTCACTGTGGGAAGGTGGGCAGGGCCAGGTTCTGGGCACCCGGCTGCCAGATACAGGAGGCGGGCCTGGTCCCGCAGGCGGAAGCTTGCTCTGGAAGGCTTTGGAACAGAAGAGCAATGTGTTAAGAGCTAATGACTCTTCATTTGGCAGGTGGATTGGAAGGAGAGCAGGCAGCTAGAGGGACCGTTTGGGAATGGCTGAGTGAGGGGCAGGGAGGGTTTGAACCGGAGGGAGGGTGGCCCGTGGTGACCTCATAAACAGAAATGAAAGGACGTGCCCACACACTGCATAGGAGAGAGAGGGGTGGAAACAGGACCCCGCGGCTTTGAGCTGGGCAGACAGGGTGGTGTCATCCTTAAGATAGAGGCCTCGGGGGCACAGGGATGGGGGTGGGGGCAGGGAGGGGGAGGGGGATGGGCGCTCAATTGAGCATCAGCCTCTTGATCTCCGCTCAGATCATATCTCACAGTTTGTGAGATCGAGCCCTGCGTCGGGCTCTGTGCCGACAGTGAGGAGCATGCTTGGGATTCTCTCTCTCTCTCTGCCCCACCCCCTGCTGGCTCGCTCTCTCTGTGTCTCTCAAAATAAATAAACTTAAAGAAAAAAAAGAGAAGCCAGCTGAGGCTCAATTGAGGGCAGAAGCTGATGCGTGAAAACTCTGAAGGGCCCGTGGGGCATCTAGTTACAAATGTCCTGGGGCACCTGGGGGCTCAGTCGGTTAAGCCTCTGACTTCAGCTGAGGTCATGATCTCACGGTTTGTGGGTTCGAGCCCCGTGTCAGGCTCTGTGCTGACAGCTGGGAGCCTGGAGCCTGCTTCGGATTCTGTGTCTCCCTCTCTCTTTGCCCCTCCTCCCCTCGTGTTCTGTCTCTGTAAAACGAATAAACCTTAAAAAAAATTTTTTTTAATTAAGAAAAAAAAGTGTCCATGAAGCCACCAGGGGAGCCAGCACCGGCTCCGAGAGCCCGATGTGTAGGCATGAACAATTAAAGTCATGAAATCAGATTGGATTGTTCAGTCGAAGCATGTCAGGGAGAAAAGATGTGCGTCAGGCGTGGGCACAGAAGTCCAGCTGCTGTGTTATTTCTGCCTCCTCGCTAGTTCTCATTCCATCTCGCTTGCGGGGAGAGAGGACCGGGCAGGCCCTGCCCCGGGCACACCACGCTTCGGAGGGGCCCCTCCTGGCTGGCTGATCTGACTGTTCTGGCCGCAGAAAGGACTGAGGGCATCTTAGGAAGACAGGCCAGAAACAAGGCAGGATGGCATGGACGTGGGAGAGAGAAGAAAGGAACACGAGACTCAGAAGGAAACGAAAAACCCATGCAAATCGGACAGTGATCTTGTGGTAGCCCTCTGGGAGCACGACATGTCGCTCGTCATGGGATCTCATGGCTATAAAATGAAAAAATCCTCAGGAGAAGTATGGCTTTTCTTGACAGTATGCTCTGTGCTAGATGTCAACTGTGTGACCTTAGGCTGGTCTCACAACCCCTTGGCGCTGTTTCATCTGTAAAATGGAGTCAATCGTGGTCTCTCCCATAGGGCGGTTGGGTGCCCGTCTGTCTGTCCATGTGTCCGAGTGCCTTCCTCGTCCTCACTCATGCAAGCCTGGGGATGAGCACGTAGGTGAATCGGGAAGGTCGGCCGGTGGCTCTGGTGAGCAGGGTCTCCTCTGGCCACCGTCCTCTGGCCAGAGCTAAGCGCCCTGAGTCTCATTTTTGACTTGGCCTCAGTGCGTTAGCGGATTGTCCATGAGGCTGTCTGTCTTGTATCGCCATCCATGGGCATTGGCCCAGCCGGTCAGACGCTGGCTGGGGATTCTTCAGGGCCATCCCGCAGCAGGCTCCAGTTTTGGGGGCTCCAGGGTAAAGCTGTGTTTTCATGTGCCTACCAATTTGTAATCGTACAGGATTCTGCATAGTTTCAAGTTAGCAGACAGACACAAGCTGGTTCTGCTGTTTCATTTGACTTGAAACACAGGTCTGGAGTTCTGTGTGGAGATGTCCGAGTCGTATGTAAAGTAGACTCATTTCTTAATCTCTCCTTAGGGTGAACCGTATCTGAACACGGCGTACGGGCACATGATCTGCTACTGGGATGGCTCTGCTCATTATTTGATGTATCTGGTGATGGTGGCAGCCATAGCATGGGAGTAAGTCGGTCCGTCTGCTGTGTGTGCCTTTGCCTTAGCAACCGGTACGCGGGTACGGAAGGAAAACACAGATGTGGGGGCAAATACACAGACAGGCATACACGGACATGAACATATGCTCCTTGGACACAGGTTAGACGTGGCTTTGTTTTCTTGGCATCGCTGCCTTTTGAACATGGCCCTCTGGATCGTCCCCTGCCGTGGTGACAAGCTTGGGCAGACCGCTCAAGTTACTGACTGTGTTCTAAGGACCGTCTCATTTGCTGGAGTGAAAGCCCAGTCCGTTCTGGTTTTAAACTTCCATCTCATTTCGGTTCGAAGCTCTGTCTTTCCTCCACCTCCGGTTCCCGTGTGGCCCTGAGGCGTGGGGGTCTGCACTGAGGTCAGGGCGTATGGCCTCTCGTTTTGTTCTTTCTCGAGTCGCTGTGCAGCTGGCCTCTCCGGGAATGTGTGTGTACGTACACGTGGAGCTAAAGGAAGAGGGGCAGGGTCTTAAGTGACACTTAGTTTTCTGGGGATTGATGCCCTCCGTTAGGATATGCTAGGTCTGTCACGTGGAGCACGTGTGGCCTCTCGGGAGACCCTTCCACAGGAACCTGGGCGTTGCAAATCCAAGCGAGCAGAGCTCTCTCTGGCTGAATGCGTGGGACTCCTCTGCCATTGGTGGTACACCCGCAGCTTCTTTCCATTGGGGTCCCTGTAATCTAGATCGCATACCCTTTGGGGTAGGATCTCTTCAAGCCCAGCTAGGTTCCTGGGCCTCCCCTTGGCTCCAGGTTAGAGAAAATGGTGCATTCTTGCCCCATGCCCCTGCTGCCTCAGTCATGAACTCAGGGACAGCTCCCGCTAAGTTTTGGACTTTTCTGGGCACTGGCTTCTCTCATCATGAAAGGTACCCAAGTTCCAGGGACCACGTCACGTATTTCAGAGAATGCCTGGGCTCTGCTCGGAGGCTGCTGGGAGTGGGTGAGTTTCTGTGGCTCAGTTAGCATCCTGCTGGGGAAGAAGATTCTCCTGCTGACAATCCCAATCATTGTGAATCTGCTGCACTTGGCTTGGGAGGTGGGGCAGGCAGAAAACACAGTATCGGCCACCTGTTTCCCTTCAGATAATCTCCTTTTGATTCCTCATAGCCCCTTGTGGAGGTGGGCTGTCAGGGTTATCGGCTGAAAGAGCTTTTTGTCCACACTGCCTGGTAAGGTCAGGGGTGTCTGGTGGCTCCTTTTGAACACGGGGGAGGGGTTACATATTATCTTTGTCTCTAGAGCTCTGGCCAAAATTCTGACACCATGAAAAGTCCACTTACCATCCTATTACTCATACTTACAGTGATTTAAAATATGGGTCCATTTCCTTTCTTTTTGTGAACTTTCTTTTTTTCCTTTCCTGCTGGGAACTTCTTACAAAACTTCCTTTGACAGTCAGTGATTGTGCTGTAGATTAACAGACGACCAGTGTTGCAAGCGAAATTCCTATTCAAAAGGACACAAAGAGGGTTCTATGGTATAGATCACAGGTGGAAATGAAGTTTGATCACCAGGGTCCCCGAGGGTTGGTTTTTAACTATCGATTCAGTAAGTTTCGGTTCATAGACTTTACTAGTTAGGATACCGCTAATAATATGGATCATCTTTTGCTAATGGGTGTTCTAAGACAAGTGCACTAAGCCAAGATTTTTTCATTACAGGGAAAGCTATAGAACCATTGGCCTCTACTGGGTTGGATCTATTATCATGAGCATTGTTGTTTTTGTGCCAGGAAACATTGTGGGTAAGAAACTTTATCTTAAAATTCACTTTCCTTTTTCTGAAACAATGGGGAGTGTTCTTAAATAGAGGAGGTATCTTGGTTGTAACAGAGTCAAGAAATTCCAAGCTTATCACAACGCTGTTTGGCAGAATTCTTCCTTTTCCCCTCCTTAATCTAACTTTTTAAGAAATGGCTTTTGAGCAATTTTTGGAAGTAGACACTGAACAATTAGACAATGTTGTATCAGGGCTTTCTGACATATAGGATCTAGAGGGGGTGAGTATTGTGTTTGCGACTATAGGCAGTGTGCAAATGCTTCCTACAGCTTTGTGTATTATATGTAACTCGATACATTCGATAAATACATTTAAAAATGCAGGCTCTCAAAAGCTAATGTAAAAGGTAATTTACATGCGCAAGAAATCAGGGCATTATATTAAATATACTTTAAAAATACAGTGGATAGAATGTGCCTCTTAAAAAGCACCTGATAGTTTTAATTTGACCTGTTTTTTTGTTTGTTTTTTTTTGTGTGTGTCTCATTTAAGAATATTACCTGGTCCCCAGCACAATTTTAGACGGCTTGAGGTGGGGCGGTATCCTAAATGTTGCTTGTGTTTACACGTGCTTGTGGCAAACTTTTGACTTTTTCTTTCTTTCTTTTAAATAGGGAAGTATGGAACACGCATTTGCCCTGCTTTCTTCTTAAGCATACCATACACATGTCTTCCTGTCTGGGCTGGTTTCAGAATCTATAATCAGCCGTCAGAAAATTATAATTATCCCTCAAAGGTGATTTTATTACGTTAACTGTAACCTGTTCCCAAGCGCACAGGGCTCACTCACATCTGGTGATTGCACTGAACCACGCCTCCGTGGACGGGAGCATCTGGGGCAGCTGGTTTGACTGTGTCGATTCTGTGCATTGGTCACGCCTTAGTTACAGTGGCAAGGGAGGGTGTTTCTGTCTGCTTCAGACATCTGCTTCAGTGGGCCAGGCCGTGCTGTTGGTCCATACCGGCTGTTCCCATCAGATTCTGCATTAGTGCATGGCGTGTGTGGTTTGTCTGAGGCTGTTTATGGCCTAGCATTTGAGCATCCGGGCCCCTCTTTCAGAGATGCCAGTGCATGTACTGTCCCAAGGGGAGGCTGGAGAGATGCTGCTATTCAAGGTAGCACACACAGCCACAGGGTGTGATTTACCAAGAGATCCAGGCACGTGGAGACTGGCTCCAGGACGTCTTCTGAGACCCCTCCCATTCACAGCCAAGGTGGTTGAAGTGAAACAGTACTGGCTGGGGGCGGGGGGGTACTCTGTTAAGGTCTTCATTTCCAAGGTAGTAACGTCTTTCTAAGTTTCTCTTCCTTTTTATAGGTATTAAATCCTCAGGCAAGATTCTTTAAGCAAAATGGTATATGAAAATATGAATTACCAGAGATAATCAGACCGTGATTACTCATACTCATTTTACTGTAAGATTTACATTTACTGTAAGAATTCATTAACATCCATTGTAATTTGCAAACACTTCATTTGTAAACAAGTAGACACCTGTTGGGGCACTGCTGGCTTCTGTTCCCTTACATCCTTTTGAGGAACCAGGGGGTAGCCAAAAAGAAAAAGCAAGCAGTAACCATAGCCTTGGGCTCTGCTGCTTTTAAAGTCTCCATGTCAGTGCCTCAATGGAGTGTTCATGTCATAAGACACATACAACTGTTCATGATCATTTTTTAAATGTTAAAACACAGTGGTGGCCAGGGAGAAATGGACACGGTCACACAGTGCTGATAGGAATAAATTCAGAATCGCTCTGCAGAGCAATTTGGCAGTGTTTATCAGCCTTGAAATATTTAACCCCTTAAATTCCGCGTCTAAGGCCCTACCCTCAGAAAATCATCAGAGAGATGCTAAGACTTATGTACAGAATTGTTCAACGTCACATTAACGGTGAAAACGCATAAATATCCACCCGTGAGAGAATGGCTACAATATGTTGTTTCCACATGATTTTAAAAGTTTTAGGAGAGTTTTTAATAATGTGGCAAAGTGCTCATAATATAGGTAGATGTTGAATGTCAAAAGAACACTCAAATTATGTCAAATTATTTATACGTAAAGTCATAATTTTGTAAAATATAAATGCGGTGTATGTATATATATATATGTGTATATATACATAAATTGACATATATGTATACGTATATAGTGTGATGGGTTTATGGTTTACCTTACTTTTAAAATGACCGTATCTCATATAATGATAATCACAAAACTGCTATCTCAAGAAAACTTTAAGGACTCCTAGAGTTAGAAGGAAACTTCAAGGTGACCTGGCCCAATCTCCTCATTTCACAGATGAGTAATCTGGAAGCTGAGAGGAGGAACATGATTTTCCTAACTTACGTGCCTAGTGGTTTAGGATATGAATCCCTCCCTGTCCAGCATCTCAGCCCTCCTGCTTCAGTAGACCTCAGACTCTTTCTTGGCGCTTTGGGCCTGCTCATGGGTTACAAACTCTATTTTAGGTCGTTCAAGAAGTGCAAGCAAAGGACCTGCTGAGAAGACCATTTGATTTAATGCTGGTCGTGTGTCTCCTCCTGGCAACTGGATTCTGTCTGTTCAGAGGCTTGGTAAGTGTAACAGATCAAAGTAACATTAAAAAAAAAAAAGAGAGAAATACATATTTAATCAGACTTTCTAGAGCCTGGAGGCCTGACCCTGCTTGCTGCCACTCCCACCTGTGGGGGTCACCCCCAGGCCTTCCTCCCTCCAGGGTGGCCCCTGCCTGGTCCCTGGACGCCACCTCCTTCGGGTCCCTGGATTAAGCCCCACCCAGGGGTCTCTTCCCCCGTTTTAGGGTGCCTGAAAAATTAGCCATTAGAGTTTCATTCTTTTGGTTTGAATGTTTCTGATTCTGATGTAAATGTCTTTGGGAAGGGTGATACCTGAAGAGTCCGGTAAGGCTGTGTTCTCAGGGATTGAGGAAGGTCCCTAGAAGGAGTTAGAATCTTGGCTATTTACCTGCTGTATGGCCTTCAGAAAATGACTTAGGGTCCTTGACCTCAGTTCCTTTCGCTATAAAATAACAATACCTACCTAATGGTATTGGGTTGAAGATTAAATAAGATAATAGACATCAAAACACGTACAGAGGGCCCTATACGTGGTAAGTGTTCAGGAAACGGTTGGTGTTACTCTTTTTATCAATAGATGATCCTTGGTGATGCCCTAGTTTCGTGATTTGTTTTTAGCAGAAAGAAATAAAAGTGGCCGGAATGATACGGATAATTATACGCATCGTCAGTGGCAGTTACTGTCCTAAGGCTGCTGGCATTGCACAACAGTTGGGGAGCCAAGTGTGAGCTGCTGTAGCTGATTGACTGTCTTGGGGTCCTGTGCTGCTGGCTGGATCAGCGCGCGAGGCTGTCTTAAGAGCTGTCTCTATCAGGAGGGCAGACATTTCCTGCAGTAGCATTGGCTGACGGGAGGAGTGGCCCAGGGAAGAAATGCAAAGAAGCAAGGCTTTACTCAGACCACAGAGCAGTTAAACTTTTGGTTTTTTTCTGCAGTAATCTCCATGCCCAATGTGGGGTGTGAACTCACGACCCCAAGATCAACAGTCACAAACTCTACCGACTGAGCCAGCCAGGCACCCCCAAAACTGTTCTTTAGTTAGTTTGCTGTCGTTCCCAAGGTTAAAAGAAACACAGGAACAACAAAACGAGCCCCAGCTGTTCTCACACAGGAGAAAAATGTGTGCATGTGGGTGTTTGCACACTCGGTGGGCGGGGCTTAGGCAGACGGGCTTTTAAATTGGGGTCCGTTTTTACCAACTCTGCCACTGGTCTGTGTCCATGGATGTGATCTAGGTGGGACAACATTTATGGCTGCGGACGGGAGGGGCGATGCATGAGGGCAGTGACTCAGAGGGGACCCCGTAATGTGCCAGAGACACTTTGTTCTGTGTTTCCTTTCAAAGTGGACACACGATGTGGCTTCACACAGGACTCTGCTTTTAAATCCTTATCCTTTACTGCCCCTAAAGGCCATATACTCTGAGGCACTTGCTGGAGGGAGGAGGATGCTATTTTTAGAATATTGCAAAGCACAGTAAGATGAATTTGGTATGAACACGAATGGGCTTTTCTTAAGAGTGGGCTAGTGATTTCCAGGAAGTGAAACTGGTAATCCAGCGTGAGCTGTGCTTTGGCTGCTGAAGTCTAGATCCTTAAGCCGAGTCCTCAGAAGGTAGCAAGAACAGAGCATTAGCCATTTCCTGCTCCTCTCCTAACTCTCCTTCACGTCCTCAGAGTAGATCTGTAGACTTTCTTTTCGTTCCCTTTTACTGATGACCTTCTACAACACACAGTTTTTGTTGAACAGCTTGTGGCTGTACTTGGAACGTTTAGCCTTATCAGCAAACCATAAGAATCAGATGTGAGTATGAATTTATAATTAATTCGTTTTTCTTCTCAGATTGCTTTGGATTGCCCAGCTGAGCTCTGCCGATTTTATACACAATTTCAAGAGCCCTATCTAAAGGATCCTGCTGCTTATCCTAAAATCCAGGTCAAGTAGTTATGAAGCCTCAGATTTTTCTTTTTCTTTTTAAAAGAAAAAAATTTTTTTAATGTTTTTATTTATTTTTGAGACAGAGAGAGACAGAACACGAGCAGGGGAAGGGCAGAGAGAGAGGGAGACACAGAATCTGAAGCAGGCTCCAGGCTCTGAGCTGTCAGCACAGAGCCTGACGTGGGGCTCAAACTCACGGACTGTGAGATCCTGACCTGAGCTGAAGTTGGATGCTTTAACCGACTGAGCCACCCAGGCGCCCCAAGCCTCAGATTTTTCTAATGTTAATTTTCTTTCTTGAAGAATGGGGACATGTGGGGGCACCCGAGTGGCTCAGTTGGTTAACTATCCGACTTGGGTTCAGGTCATGATCTCACAGTTCATGGGTTCAAGCCCCTCATCGGGCTCTGTGCTGACAGCTCAGAGCCTGAAGCCTGCTTCGGATTCTGTGTCTCCTCTCTCTGCCCCTCCTCCGCTCTCTCTCTTCCTCTCAAAAATGAACATTAAAAAGAAAAACAAAGAAGAATGGGAGCATGTGGATCCACGTAGGAGATGGGAATTAGAAACGTTCAATCTCTTGTACTTTTCGTCGTGTGCGGTTAACTGTTACTTTGCTGACGGTGTTCTTTCTCTGTTCAATACAGATGCTGGCATACCTGTTCTATTCTGTCCCTTACTTTGTGATTGCGCTTTACGGCTTAGTGGTTCCTGGATGTTCCTGGATGCCTGACGTGACACTGATACATGCTGGAGGTCTAGCCCAGGTACCCAAAATACGCTCTATTAAGAAAGTTCGCTGGGGATTTGGCTGTCATTGTTGAGTATCTGCAAAACATCTCTGCTTGGTGTTTAAGGAGTAGGAAATAGTTACTAGACACATCCCCTTTCGTTTTACGGTTCTTTGGAAGACGTTTCTGCACGTGCATTTTATTTAAATCTCACAGTAACTAGATATGTGATGGTTGCTGTGCCATCCAGTTATACAGATGAGGAAACTGAGGCCCAGTGAGGTTACATGATTTGTCCAAGGTCACATACCCAGCAGGTGCCACCACAGCCTTCCAGGACCCTTCCCCAGGCTCTGAACAAAAATACTTGAGAGCTGTTATCTTTAAGATGCCTATCTAAAGTTAAGATTTCAGAATTCTCTTACAGGACGGTATCCCGAACTAGGGAAATGGGTTTGGAGAAAGTTCCATTCTTTCCTCTTGCGACTTAGCCAAGTCCCTGCCCTAGAGTGAATGCTTATTTCATTGAACTGGAATAACTTTATCTAGGAAATTGTATTATTATACAAAGCACATTTTTACAAGATAACTAGCAAAACAAACTGATCTTAGGAACAAGGAAGAAAATTATTAAATGATTTTATCTTCCCCCCCCCTTACTATAAATAAAAACAATAACAAACGAATTCATCTTTTTAAAATCATTCTCTGCATCTTGCTCTTTTCAAGCTGGCCTAAGAATGAGGCTCATCTGGAAACTGTCAGCATGTATGGCTAATTATGCTCCTGGTTATAGTAACTGGGATGGCAGAAGAACACTTTAGAATTTACAGGGTGGAAAACAGCTATGGCATTTATGGGTTAATCCTTTGGGCTAAATCCTTCCAGTCTGAGGTCTTTAAAAAATTTTTCTTAAAACCCACGAATCAACTGCGAGATCATGACCTGAGCTGAAGTTGGACACTTAACTGACTGAGCCACCCAGACACCCCTGAGGTAATTCTTAATTACAGAATTAGAATATTAGTATCAAAAAAGCTGATGCAGCATCCAGAGCAAGGGTTCCTGTTCTTTCCTTGGAGGACTGAAGGGGGAAGAGAACCAAGATTTACCCTATTAGCAGACCTCTGAAGAGGTCTTTATTTCCATATCTTTCAATACTATAAGCTGACTTCCAATTTTCTGTCTTTAGCTCCAGCTGTCCCCAGACTCCTATGCCTAATCCCAAACTCCGTGTTTTCACGCGGCTATCTCGGAGTTAGTGTCTCAATGCAACAGGACTCCTGACCCTCCTACACCCGCTCTCTCCCCACTGCGGCCTGCAAACAGATCCTCCCCCGCTTTCAGCAGCTCCTTCCCATTCCCTCACCCCTACCATCTAGCCCATCACTAGGTCATTGGTCCTGTCTCCAGAGTAACCCTCAAACCCCAGTGACTTCCAGCCCACTGCCCTGCACTGGTCTGAGCTCTCCTCTAACTTGGGTGAGGCAAAGCAGGCTGTGCTCTACTTACCTACTTGGGTAGGGACAGGCTGTGCGCTCTGCCGGGGTAGCAGATACTCAGTGGCTTAACACACTAAAGTTTTATTTCTTGCTTGTGCAAAGATGATCATGTGGGAGAGTTTCCACAGCCAGGTCTGGCACCACCTCGGCTGCAACGGAAGCAGACAGAGGCGGTCTTCCTGTGTGCCCGTGCCCTGGAACCGTGCAGTGAACACACAGCATCCTCCCTGCAGATTTCTTAAAAGCTAAGAGAGCTGAGGCTGAGGACAGCTTGTTACTCGCCTGGGTCACAGTTACTAAACGGCAGGCAGAATAGGGGAATAGGGGCACGGAATCCTGTCTGACCCCAAAGCCCATCTTCTTCTCTACTGTTCTCTCTCTTCTCCTGCAAGCAGCGAGCCATGGTAGTGGCATGGCTCAAGCAGTGAGCACAAGGCAAGACTTCATATGGGCACGGAGGCGCCGGAGAGCCTCGGGGGGGTGGGGGGGGTGGGAGGCGGTCACACGTGAGCGGGCTCTGTGGGCTGTCAGGCTGGGCAGGGGTGCAGCAGGCCAGAGGGCAGAGTGAGCCCTGGCCTGGGTTTTCTTGGCTGCGTTCTCCTGAGCTCTCCCGGAGAGGGCTCCCGCTCAGCTCACTCTTACCGGCCCCCTCTCTTCGAGGATCATCAGCTTGCTCAGGGTTGGACACGATCGGATTTCCTCTGTGTGTCCTGTGCCTTGCTTGGTCTGCCCCCCGCCGCAGGAACACAGGGTGTCATCATCTAGGAGGCTGACAAAGGGAGGCCAGGTGTAGGACCCAGTCAAGTCTCGGGAGACAAGTGGAGGAAGAGGCAGGAAAAGTAGGTCAAGGCCCAGTCACGTGGGCAGTCAGCAGTCAAGAGGCTTGGGAAGGTCATACCTTGGGGGCAAGTGGGTGCTTGAACCTGGGGCACTAGGGCTAACCCTGGGTTGTACCTGCTGGGGAGGGCTAAGCTTGCAGACAGGCACCCGCGACTCCAGCCGGGTGGTTCTGGGAAGGGCAGTGTGGGTGGCAGAGCCCCAGGCCGCAGTCAGCAGCTTCAGCCAGACCCCCAGGCCTCGCGGGAGCCCTTGGGCTCATCCGTCACTGCCCACTTGGACAAGGCAGCTGGAGGCTACAGACTAGATCCTGTCAATGTCAGAAGGATGTTTCTCCCAACCCAGTAGAATGCTGTCATCCGAGAACTGTTGTGTCTGACATTTCCATGACTCTTGGCTTGGCTTTAGTATTTACATATTCAGAGAGCTCAGCCTAAGGAACAGTTACAAATCATAACACAACAGTGCACGCGATGAGAATGCTGAATTTGTTACGTGATTTGTTTCCTACCTAGCCAATACTTGCTCATGAAATGAATTCTCGCCTTGGGAGGGTGACACATTCATCACAGAAAACACCCTCCATAACCCCGACTAACATCCCTAGCTTGCTAAAACGACTATTCCTCATTTAGGGGTTTTGTGCATTCCCAACCCCCTAACTTGATCAAAACCTGCATTTCTTGAAAGGCCTAGTGAACTCCCAGGAGTCTATGTGATTTAATAAGGAAAACAAATCTTTGAAAAATTCCTAGGTCAGTACAAGTCAGTGAAAAACATGTTAGTTATTGAGCCCCTGCCTTCAGATCATGGAGGAATCTGCCAAATCTCCTGCCTTCAGAAATTGAAATATCCATCAGAAAGTAAAAGAAAACAAAATCAAATCAAACCACGACACATTTTTTACACCAAAGAGTTCCAGTGCGGACTTATTCAGAACCCAAGTGTCTCTTCATATAAAATTCTTACGTAGGATTAAAGTTGCAAATCTAGTTTGAAATAGGCTGCTCAGACCCACTTATATATTAGTACTTTCTAGCAACTGAACAATTGTTCTCTGCTAAAATATCACTGGAAATTAAAAGAAAACAATCAGAGCCAATATAGTCAAGATGGTTAAGAGCATGAGCTCTGGAGACAGACTGGCTCGTTGCTCAGACTGTCACTGATGGGCTCGTGACCTTGGCTACCTCGGTTTCCTCTTCTGTAAAGTTAGGATTATACAGGACCTTTGTCATAGAGCTGCTGAGGATCACGTGAGGTAATAATACATGTAAGAGGCTTAGAACGGTGCCTGGCACAGAATGAGCTGCAGATTTTGGTGCTCCTCCTCTTATTGGTAGAAGATTCCCAGTAGGAGTCTAGAAATGCCTTGTGCTGCTCAGAAGATTCATTCATTAATCTGTGGCCATCTGTGGATGTTAGTACCTAAACGGTAATGTGTGGACATTATTACCTAAGCATCAAGGATGCTGGGAGGAAGCCCTGGGACAGACTCACGGCAGGCCTGGCTGGGAGCCTGTCACGCACCCAGCAACACCCATGGAAACACAACAGCCCTGCTTCAGCCAGGCCCTTCCCGCTTGTTGCGCAGACTCCCTGGCCATGCGGGTGCCACGGACCTCCTCACACGAGGGTCTGGAAGCTTATCTGTGGATAATATGGTTTGTAGAGTTGACTCTGCTGGAGGTGAATTTTGTCCCCCCCCCCCCCCCCATGGAAACCTTTAGGAAATATCTAAAAGATTTAGGAAGCATGTGGATAGCTGGGATACTAATGCAAGTCCTATTTAATAATTTGCTTCCAGTGTAATTCATCACGATACACCTTTAATTAGTATCGAGGTTAGACTTTGGGTTTAAAGTCTTCACATGATTATCCTTTGGTGGAGACAGTCTTAAAATTGTCAGAAGGTCAGCAAGGGGATCTGAAAACGAAGAGCCCACCTGAGTTCTCAGCCAAGCAGAATCCCAGGTCATGGGCAGGGAATTCACCTGCCACTCTCCTAAGCACTTCACAAAGATCAACTCATTGCACCGGCACAGCAATGTGCCCTTATTATCCTACTTTTACAGATGAGGAAGCCAGAGAGGTTACATACCTAACCCAGGGTCATACTGCTGGCTTGTGGTACAGCTGGGACTGGGCACTCTGTATGGTTCCAGATTCAGAATTCTTAACCACTGGACTGTGCTGCTCAGAAAACCCTAAAAAATAACACAGTTCTGGATTAGCTACTTCTGCTGTATCGGCCAAATAGCCTGGCTGTTGCC
Organism: Herpailurus yagouaroundi; assembly: GCF_014898765.1. Classification (NCBI taxonomy): domain Eukaryota; kingdom Metazoa; phylum Chordata; class Mammalia; order Carnivora; family Felidae; genus Herpailurus; species Herpailurus yagouaroundi. Next base: position 3,884,661 of record NW_024412416.1, on the reverse strand, counting down.
CCAATGTTCACATTAGTTTTGGCCTGTGATACTCAGGTGGACACATAATACTTTCAGCTCTTCCTTCTGGAACCGAGATTGTGATTTTTTAGTCATCCTTTCCAGGCTGTCTCTATAAATATAAGAAAAGAGAGCTATTAAAATGTAACCGTTCTTTGCCTTTATTGCCTCATTTTCCATCCCAATCATCCATTTCTTTAAAAAAAAAAGTCAAAGCTTTAAATTCGTTGGAGGTGAAAACAGATTTAGAATAAGAAAGATGATGAGAGACTCCACCTCACATCACTCAATTCTGCAGACATTTCTGGGCTCTACAGGTTGCACCTGTCACCCTGGGTGACAGTCGGTTCAGCAGCCCCAGGCCAACTGAGCCACCAACCCAGCACCAGGTGCCCGGCTGAGCTCTGAGTCCTGCCGTCAGGAGGCCTTGTGTGCCGGCGGGAACAGGACCCACGAGACACCGTGCAGGCCCTTAGCAGCCCCGTGCTTAGGAAGGAAACTGTCCTCAGGGGAGGCTGAGGTTTCTCTGAAACTTCAGAAGCCGGGCACTGGACACCGTGTGCGTGGGGAGGAAGCTGTGGCTGGGTGCTCACTCAGCGGGAAGGCGTGGCCACCAGCAACACACCCATTAGAAACTGCACGACACTGGGCTCTGGGCTCGGGCCCTCGTTAGAGGATTCTGGAGAAAGGAGGCCTACGGAAATAGGTATAAAAATAGAGAAATGCTTTGCGGAAACTGTTTGTATTTTGACAGTCACAAGACCATTATTGATTAACGTTTATTGAGCTCTAACAATGCGAGAGGCGCCACACAAAACATTAGACACAGTACCTGCCCGGTGGGCTTACAGTCTACTCTAAGGACATGACCATTTTGGAATGCTGCCAATGATTTTTGCTGATTTTGAAAATGAGGTATTAACTGCACTGGTCAGTGCAGGAAGAGAGCCTACGGAATCACTGACTTGGTGCAGGTTCCCCTGTGCAAGTAGGTACGACTGCTCGTATCACTCAGTCTCTCAAAGAACGGTCGGCACTTCCCCGAACGTGGTGACTTTTGTGACGTAGTACATGTGTCTATAGAGACACCAAACCCACATTTTTGAAAATCAAGGTTCAAACCTGGCCCCTAGTCCAGAAGTTTGGTTATATTAATTCAGAAAATCACTGCTGTTCAGAAGAGGCTCTAGGGAAAAGTAGGGTTAACGACAGGGGCCACGCTCCTGCTCCGTGTTCCCAGGACTGTACAAGAGCAGCCCCCCGGGCAGCCTCTCGAAGGCCCCGGACTCTCCAGGTCTTGTCTTCAGAGCCCAGAGATGGGACGCTTCCCATCTGCTGGGCTCTGCTCGGCACCTGGTCTGGGGGACGCGTGCTTGAGGGCAGAGCCCTTGCCGAGCCTCGTGGAGCACGAGGCGGAGGGCGTACACAGGCTATTTCTGTGGTCCTCGCGACACATCACACTGACCGCTTATCTCCAGAGAGTAGCGAGACTGTACCAGAGGTCCCAGGACGTAGCAGCAATCTGTTAAAATACCTGCAATGGACACAAATCCATACAAGTGCCACTTGTGAAAGCTCATCCTTTATTTGTCATGGAAAAGCCGAATTTTGTCTGTTAACCACTTCGCAGAATAAACTGGTTTCATACGGAAGGAAATGTAAGATAGCTTGTATGTATTTAAAGCGAATTATTTAGTTTTTCATTCTTGGATTCTGTGACTTCTTTCCACTTTGATCCTGATGAACTAATAATTCATCACTTCTTATATTTAGATTTCCAGTCCTTTATTCACGTACAGCGTGGATTTCAGTAAGATATGAAAACACACACTGCAGGGTTGTTCTGTAAGGACATGAATGAGAATACTGAGGAAATCCTCACACAGAAGCCTTTTCTAATACAGTTTTTCCCTGTGCTTATGAAAAGTATCAAACAAGATACATTCTGAATGTATGTTATGAACAAGTACTTAAGTACAAATGGGAAACTGGTCTCAGGTTATGGTGACAAGCTGTACTAAATAAAGGAGAACTTGGTATGAAGAGGTCGCCTGCATGTACACATGCCATTTTATGAAGAGCAACCATAAGCCTACCCTCACCCACGTTGGTAACAACCTTACCGACGAAACAACCCTTAGTAGTTTTTAAAGTTGCATAAGCAACAAAAACGTGAAGAAGTAAACAGAAAACATGTAATGAAGGGCTTTGGGCTCTTGTTCCAAGGAATAGGTGAAAAGACTGATTAATGAAGCTGAGGTCCCCATTGCTGCTCTTTAAATGGCTATATAAAAATATTTTTGCTTTCTAAGCTCTGTACTTCCTTCATTTTTGCCGAACACACTTAGTAAGCCACAACTGAGTGCCTGAGTGTTTAGGATCTCCAGAATGCAAATCAGGGGGAAAAAAAACAAAAAACAAAACGGAGATTTTGTTCAGTTTTTCTTTTAAATTGAGCCACTAATGTTGGGTAAGGGGCACTGCATGGCATGATAAAGCCAAGCTAAGGAAGGTATACTTTGAGTCGTTACATTAAGACTGGTCCTGAATTCGGTGAAATCCTGAAGACTGTGGATTGTTTGAAAGTACTGGTTTTGAGGGCACAGGAAACATGGTCTGAATGAATCGTCCAGAACACGTTGTGAATCCGACTGAACACAGAGCTCATGCTGACCTCCCCCCCTTTTTTTTAAATGCAACAGGCTCAGTTTTCTCACATCGGTGCTTCTCTTCATGCTAGAACCGCTTATGTCTACAGAGTCCCTGAAGAAGCGAAAAGCCTCTTTCTAGCATTAAACATAGCATATGGAGTTCTTCCTCAGCTCTTGGCCTATCGTTGTATCTACAAACCAGAGTTCTTTATAAAAACAAAGGCAGATGAAAAAGTTGAATAAAAGTATTATTTCTTCCTCTCTAGATGACTGACTTTTATTCCTGGTACTGATCTTCTGTCCCATTTTACTCCCTTCCCATACAGCAATACTTAAAAATATGCAAATTCGGGCTCCGCACTGTTACGTGTGAGCTCTCACATGGTATTGTGTGGGTAAATTTTCTTCTCTTGAAGGATAAGTGAAGTTGAGAAACAGTTTAAAGAAATCTGTTCAAAATTATTTGTGAGTAACTTGACCATCTATTTCAATATTCTGTCTGCACATATTAAATATAACTGTAAACATACAATTTAGCTCCTACAATAGTGAGCACGAAAATGAAACTATTCAGAAGTGAATATGGCCTGTGCATATTAAAGAATTTAGAACAACAGATACATTCAGGAGAAATACTTTTTGCATATAAGATATATATGCATCATTGTCAACCTCAATATAAAAAGCAAATTATCACATTATTTTAAAATGTTATTTGACAAATGTTTTCCCAAGAAAAGTATATTACTCACTGCTGTTATAAACACTGCTTTTAATAAAAAATTTTTTGTGAGTCTAAATGGCTAAGGAGGGATCGGTGACTTTATCAGTACCCTTAATGAATACCTGTTTTATTGGTGACTGGAAATATTTTTATTGTATTTCTGTGTATATTTTTAATAAATTATTTTTGGCCTTTTATGAAAACAAATCTTAACGAATTTGAAACATGTTGTATTTTTTTTCCAAAAGCAGTTTTGTAGTCTTTAGGATTTTTATTCTAAAAATCTGTCAGTTACATGTTCCAATTCAAAATGTCAGCTACATTCTCCTTATGCTTTAGTGTGAGCAATGAACAGGACTTTTGAGGAACTGATTACATTTCACTAATTTACAATTAAAGTAAAATATTCAAAGTTAAAAAGTACTCTTCAAGGAAAAAGAACTGGATTGGCATCCCTAGTATCTTTTAATGAACTTTTCATATCTGGAATGATGAGTATAGAGAAAAATTACAATTTGCTACATGAGAGAAACAAACCAGAAATACTAGCCGCCTTCTCAGAGCCTTAGAGGGGTAGGTAGACTGGTGCTTTCATACCCTTGGCGCCATAATCGTAATCCCATCACCACCACCATCATCAATGGCCCTGGGCTCTTAGAACTTCTCACATTTTCTCTTCATGTTATTTATTTAGCTCTTCACCAAAATAAGAAAACAAAAAGAAAACAGAGTCCAAGTCAACGCATGGATAATGTCAAGTGTGCGCATTTAGGGTCCACTGAGCTGGTAAATAGTATCTGAGACGTGCAAGCCATCATGTAGCCATTCCTCTCCCTCCCCCATGTTTACAAAAAACCTAAAACCCCGATGTTCAAAAAAAAGAAAAAAAAAAAAGGAAAAAAAAAAAAAGAAAACCCTCACCTGCACTTGATTCTCTTGTCAACTTGCTGTTAACAATTTTTGCTTTAATATACGAATTACATTAATACCTCACATTACATATATAAAGCCAAATTACACTAACGTAGTTGTTTACAACCTCAAATCTTACTCCCAGTACACATTCCAATAAATTTATTCTGTAAAAACAATACATTTTTTTGTTTTTGATTTTTTTTTTTTACAGTAAACTTTTCAACTACAAACCTCGAATACGCGAAAGATGGTCCAAGGACAAGCATAACAGGATTGGTGAAACCCAAACTGACCAAATGAGCCCTCACAATATAAGCTGGCAGAAAAATAAATAAAATTCTCTATTATCACAATAGCAACAATAATGTACACGTAATAATGGTTTGTGGATGAGTATCAACTATTCTAACTCTAGCTCCAAAAGAAAACAATGGTTCATTTAAAAGTCAATGCTTTGTCTGGTTTCCCATAGGGCTACTGCTGATTCCAGCTTTAAAATGTAAAGTATCCACCCTTGAGTGATTAGCTCAAATTGTATTGGCATTGGGAAAAAATAAATCCTTGCCTTTATTTTGGAATAACACAAAAGGACTCACTAACTTCACATATAAAAACTGAGTTTGTGTACATAACAGTATGAGTTTTGAGAAGTATAAGCTGTTGACTAGCTATTTCTAATACGGAATAGATATTTTACAATATGGTTAAACTTTACACATGGCCTCAAAACTGAAGGACAATTTCAATTTTATCTTCAATATGCCAACGTTATGTGTTTAGGAACCGGTTCCTGGGTTCTGTCACAGAGAAGAAATCCCTTAAGCATTATGTGGAGTGGTCGTTTTAAGAAAATGCTAATTTATCTTTAACTGAGCCTCTGGTGATAGTGGAGTCAAGGCAGGAGAATGGTGAACACAGCCACCTTGATAAAAGGATCCTAGACATGTAGAAGTTTGTGCAAAAATCTTGATAATCCTTAGTGGTTAAGGGCAACTTCATGCAACCAAATAACATGAAATTAAATAACCTTAAAAAAGGCTAAAATGTCTTTTTTTCCCCCAAACACAACAGAGAGGAGTGTGAATAATGTACATACAAACTGGGGTTCTGTCAATGACAACAAGGAGTATGTGTTGGTTCATATCAAATCCAAGATTATTAGACAACCAAATGTATAACCTTCTTGTGGTTTCTCTTAATATGCAGCATTCGTTATGGTAGTTAGGTCTGTAAAAAAAAAAAAAGAAAGAAAACAAGCCTTTAGATGACTTAGGATATGAACAATAAAAGCGATCCATACCTATAAAGTATATAGCTGGGATTTTCTGAGATTTTAATCTGTACTGCAGTGGAAATAATACTTAGCAAGAATAGCCCGTGAGGCTTTGCTTCCTACTACCTGTCAGTTCGATAACCTGGAGGAAGCACTGGGGCATGTTTAGTGCCCCGCTAAAAAAAAAAAAAAAAAAAAAAGGGAACAACACACGTTGTCTACTGTTTGGCAGGGCCCAGAGTGGTGTGCACTCTATACAACTCAGGACAATGTGTATTGCTGGGGTAAAGTCCATGAAGAAATTGAGATAACCCATCTTTGTGAGGACTGTAGTGTTAGAAAGGTAATAAGCATTTGGAATGTATGCAAATTATCATGTATTATAACTTAATTACTTGGGACACGCGGCTGGAAGAAATAACGAGTGTTAACAAAATCAAGACGTATGAAGAGAAAGGAAGTCGAGATTTCTTTTAAAATTTAGATGGCACATCTGTGTGACAAAATATTTCCACTTCCTAAAAGAATGATGTTTCAATCTGGGTCCTAGTTTAAATTGTGTCAGGTTACATTTCCTCATAGGGAGGCTATTTTTGTTTTCTTCATCATTAACCCAAATACATTAACCCCCTCGTAATGCTCTCAAGGGATGAACGAAAGAGGGAACTCAGGCCCCACTATTTTTCCTAAAACACCTTGCTTCCATTCTTTTTCCTTCACTGAGTGAACAAACTTGCTTGTGAGCAAGGAGTGCGCTCACTCATGGGTATGTTCTCAAGTATACAGCCGAAATCTATGTGTTCGTTATACCGCGTATCAGTAAAGAGGAAAAGGTACTAACCCTCAAGATCCCAGACATTAGTTCCCTTGGCCTGCTCTGCTCCTACCAGAAGGAGACAGCCAACTTTAAGAAAATAGTAAAAGTCTACTTAAAATCTGTGAACTTGCAAAATACAGGGACTGGTGACTCCTAATTATTTATTGACAAAAATACTAGATACATTATACTTATAGCCTTTGGAGGATTTTCCTCCTTTGTGAAGGAGGAAGACACCCATTTTAAGCAATGAAAAATTGTTAACCGAAGACATTTATTTAACAGTGTCTTTTTTATTAATGTCAATGTGAAAAGCAATAAAATCTATGTTTACATTGGTAGAAAATTCATAGTAACAACTACTCAATCCACATTGAAAAACATTTTTGGAACAGATGGTCCCACAGCAGCATCAGAATAGAATTCATGCCCGAAACAAAGTAGCAGTGGTACCGGAATATAACCACAACTTTAAGGACCTGGGGAATTTTTTGGTCTTTAAACAAGGAGCTGTCAAATAAGTGCTTAAAAGCAAATTATGAATCCATGTTTAAAAATTTCTCATACCATAATCACTCTATTTGCATCTGTGCATCAAAAAAGTATCTTGCTAGAGCGCCTGGGTGGTGGCTCAGTGGGCTTAAGTGTCCAATTCTTGATTCCAGCTCAGTTCATGATCTCAGGGTCCTAGGATCAAGCCCCATGTCTGGCTCTGTGCTGGGCATGGAGCCTGCTTAAGATTCTCTCTCTCCCTCTCCCCATTACCCACCCCTCCCCACTTGTGCACGCTCACTCTCTCGCTCTCTCTCTCAAAAAAAAAAAAAAAAATCTTGCTAATCATAATGGTATACGTTCTGGGCATGGAGCTCGGGGTGTTGACTAGACAGGAAGTCTCCTCTGGGGAAGCAGCCGGAAGTGGTTCCTTATGTGCTGGCTGCCGTGCTCTGTGCCAAGCCACCCTCAGCAGACAATGGCTGACTACTCCAATCAGATTCTCTCTTGAGGCATCTGAATTCGAGGCACATTAAGAGGCTGCAGGGTGGAGGCAACGCTGAAGGACAGCCCAGACACAGCAGAAGTTAGGAGACAGAATAAGTCATAGGATCTTTCCCTGGAGCACCATTTTCACTTGAAAAAATGATGGCAGATAAACTATGGTTATTCAGACACTCTGTCAGAAATAAATGAAATGAGCCTATTACGTCAAGGAAGACAAGTGGCAGTATTTGTTGCCAACAATAACATTCAAACTTTCAAGTGAAACTTAGAATTCTGGAAAACTTACATCCTCCATGATCAAAATTTCCCAGTGAAGGTTTTTCTGACAAGATATACTTGATACTTAAAAACGTGATTGTGGGCGCCTGGGTAGCTTAGTCAGTTGAGCATCTGACTCTTGATTTCGGCTCAGGTCATGATCTCATGGGCTGTGAGTTCGAGCCCTGAGTAGGGCTCTGAGATGACAGTGTGGAGACCGCTTGGGAATCTCTCTCTCTCCCTCCCTCTCTGCCCCTCCCCAGTCCGTGCACACGCTCACTCTCTCTCTCAAAATTAATAAATATTAAAAAATGTGATTAAAAATACTTCATGATGAAATATTTGGAAGACCCAAATAATGCAGGAAACCAGCATTTTCCAAATGGGTAAAAGTCATTCAAAGTGCCAGACTGTCCAATGGATTTTAAACTAATAGAATACAGAAAAGTTCAGATTCCACACTGCAACTAACCTTTAAGAAACTACCACTTACAGAGCTGGTCTAATACCAAAGAATATTCGCAATGGTCTGGAGAAACTATTAAGATACTCACTCGTATCTCCACTTTCAACTACATGTCTGTGTGAGGCCACAGCTCCTTCATATACCTCAACTAAAACAACATATTGCAAGAGACTGAGTACAGAGACAGATGTAAGAGCCCTTTCTATTAAGCCAAACAAAGAAATTTTTAAAAATGTAAAACAACGTGGGGGGCACACTCGGTAGAGTGTGCAACTCTTGATCTCAGGGCCATGAGTTTGAGCCCCATGGGTATAGAGAGTACTAAAAATTAAATAAAAACTAAAAAAGAAAATGTAAAATGATGTCATTTTTCTCAAAACAAAACACTTTCTGAAACATGTTCTTTTTCATAAAAATGTGTTATTTATGTTAAATAATGAGTATTTTTTATAATGAATAAATTTTTTAAATTCACATTTTAAAATTTGTTTTTATTCCTGATTCAATAAATATCCATGGTTGTAACAAAAACTCTTGGGGCCCTCAATTGCTTCCAAGAGTATTAAGGGGGTCCTGAGACCAAAAAGTCTGGCGAACCCCTGGCTTTGAAGAAATGAGAGTAAATGGTGAGAGATGAAGCCGGAAAGATAAACTGGGGCCAGAGTGCGAAGGCCACTGCGTGCTGCAGTAAGGAGTCTGGATTCGATCTCGAGGGCAAGAGTAGCTGGCCCTCTGCTAAAGAAAGCGGGTCCAGAGCCCGAAGAAGAAAAGCATGGACATGGTGGTTATGGTGACCGTGGCAGGTGTCCTGCCAATATTTACTCTATCCTCTGCCCTTCCCTGCTACTCTGTGTGGCCTTGTGATTCGAGGACCTGACTCTAGCTCCAGCGGGGGGGGAAAGGGGGGGTAGAACCTGACTGGTCCAAGCCAGTTTCAATCTCTTTGTTATCTGTGGTTAGTTTGGGGATGGGCAACTTTCTGGCACTGCAATGAGTCCTGCTTCCTGGTCCTCATACCCTTGTGTGACCCCCTCCCCTGCTTCTGTCTTGCAAACTCTCTCTCTCTCTCTCTCTCTTGCTGATGAAGCTACCTGTCATGTAGGAGCTGCCCTATAGAGAGGCAAATGTGTCAGGGAACCTAGAGGGCCTCTGGCCAAAGTTAGTGAGGACCTAAGTCCTGCCAACAACTACTTGAGTGAACTTGGAAGGGGACCAACCCCCAACTGAGCCTCAAAAGGATTTGAGCGGCTGCTAATACCTTAATCGCAGCCTTGGAGAGACCCTGAGACGAGGGACTCAACAAATTGTGCCTGCCTGGAGTCCTCATCCAGGGGAAAATGCCAGACAACAAATGCTACTTGAAGCCCTAAGTTTTGAGGTAATTTGTTACGTGGGGATAAACAATACAGCAGCCCCGAGCCAATCAGTGCACGGTACCCGGGTCATGAAGATTAGTAACCTCTACGTCGTGCCCCACGAATCGACAAGGGACGCTCCACGTGAGCCCTTTTCTTTGTGCTTCTCCTGGCAGCAGTGAGGACGGAGCCTGAAGGGGGGGCCCCAGAACTCTGCGGGTTCCTAGTAAGAACCCTTACCAATATGTGTGACCTCAACACCCCCACGCCTCGAGACTATCAAGCCTTTTATCCTTCTGTCCTTAGGCTTATCTCCGTGACCACAGATGGGCTCCTGAGCATGTCACTTCCTAGACTCTCATCCGGTCAGGTTAGTACATGTTAGTCTATGACCTCATCTCTCTCTCCCTCTTTTTAATGTTTTTATTTACTTTTGAGAGACAGAGAGAGCAAGAGCATGAGTGAGGGAGGGGCAGAGAAAGCGGGACACAGGATCTGAAGGACACACGCGGGGCTCGAACCCATGAACCGTGAGATCGTGACCTGAGCCGAAGTCGGACGCTTCACCGACTGAGACACCCAGGCGCCCCTGTGACTTCGTCCCTTACACTCTCCTGCTTCTACCCAGGTTCTGCAGTCTCTTCCACTAGGCCCCTTGGACATCACAGCCACCAGCAAATCTCCATATTCCCCACAAGCGTTTCTCAGGTATTCTGCCCCCCAACTTGTTCACAAGAAAGGTTCTCCCTGGGGATCGTGCTGCTGCTTCTGTGACCTCTTTTCTCAGCCACAGCTCTTGGACTGCTGGCCCGGCGGTGGAGGCGGTGTTCACCCAACCCTCCTCACCTTGAACGTCCATGCTGTGAACCACCCCCTCTCCTGCCTGCAGTCACTTCCGGACCCCTGGGGTCACTCCCTACAGATTTCAGCTCTGCCTCACCATCATTCGATATTATAATCACTGGGGATGTCTCTCCATGTAGACGGTCTTTCCAAAACTCTGACCCCTCAGTTCCTCGGCTCTCCCCTCCAGAGAGCTCATTCTCCGCCCTACCTCACTCACCCCCATGGCTATTTCTCAGGCAGGCGGTTCTCAACCACTGGGAGTGCAGCAGTCCCCCCCCACCCCCACCCCCCCCCCGCCCCTGATGGGTGGTTTTGCCTTCTTTGGTCAAGTGTGGTCAGGAAGCAGTAGCCTTCACTTTATCTCATCCTTCATCGAGCAGGGAGGGTGAGTGCCGCCCAGGAAGATATTTTGAGGGGGATCACGTTCACTTAACTTTTATTGCAGTATATTGTTACAACTGTTCTATTTTATTCTGAGTTACCGTTATTAACCTCTCACTATGCCTAACTGATACGTTAAGCTGTATCTTAGGTGCGCGCGTGTAGGAAAAAACAGCATACGCCGGGTTCGTGTCATCCACAGTTTCAGGCATCCATGGGGGGTCTTGGAATATGTCTCCTGCGGATAAGGGGGGACACTGTATCTGCAAATATGGTTTGAAGTCACCGTTCTGGGGGGCAAAATTATGGAAGCATTTTAGGTTGTCAGAAGAACTTGGGGCTTCTTTGGCCTCTTACAGGCAGGAGTCAAGGGGACTGTGTTGTGAACGGTGCTCACAGGATGAACTGTCCGTGCAAACACCAGCACCAGCTGCCTGTTAGCGGCAACCACTGGTGTCTCCAGCTCTCTTTGTAGCTGGACTCCACCTCTTCCAAGTGCCTACTCGGTCCCATTTCCTGCCTCTCGAAATTCCAACACTTCTTCCCGTTACCTCTCTCAGATGCTGACCTTGCTTCCTAAGAAAACGGACGCGGTCAGGTGAGGACTCTTCTGAGCTCTCACCCCTAGTGCCCGCTTACCTGCCTCCCCCCTGCAGTGGGGGAAGCAGGGCAGCCCCCCCCGCACGTGCACTAGGTCCTGTGCCTTGTCTTCCGAGGAGCACTGCTTGCGCAGCTCTTTCCTACGTGATCATTGTGCGATCATTCCTCATTTGACTCATTCTTACCAGAACGTGTGCTGTAAATTCTCCCATCGAGAAAAAAAAACCCTTTTTGCTTTTCTATCTTGGACTGTGACTATTACATATTTGAAAAGAAGTTTAAGATCAGTCTGCTGGCCCCACGAGACATCAGCACTCATTATAAAGCTGCTATCACTATGAAAAGCATGGTACTGACCAAAGGAACTGAACAGAGAACCCAGACAGAGAGCCATGCCTATGTGACAGAGGACACTGAGACCAGAGAGGAAAGGAGGGACAGCTTCATACATGGTATGGTTCAAATGGTGACGCTGTGGGAAAAAGGCAACAGGACCCTACCTCGTACTGTGCCCAAATCAATTCCAGATGGACTAAACAGCAGCATGTGAAAAATAAAACTTTATGATTTAAAAAAGGAAATACAGGAGCATACCTTTCTGATCTTGGGAAAGGGACAGGCTTCGTAAACAAGAGAAAAATGCTAACCACAAAAAGAGAAGTTTGAGACATTTGACTACAACAGAGAAAGTCTGTTCACCTAAAGGTATATAAGAAATCAGACAAGCCACAGATGTGGAGAAGGCACCTACAATGCACATGACCAACCCCATTAGTTAGAGTCCAGAATATGTGAAGGAGCGAGTCCTACCAATCAGTAACGCAAAAAATCCCACAGGAAATTGGGCAAAAATGCAAAATCCAGCACCGCATGGCAGAAGAAACATGGGTGGTAGGTAAATCTGAAAAGAAACTCAACCTCACTACTAGTCAAAGAACTGCGTGGAGACTATCATTTATACTCACTGTACGAGCAAAACTTTCAAGTTTGACAGTGACACGTTCATCACAGGAACTTGTGCATTGAAGGTGGGTGCGTAAACCGGTCCAAACACTTAAGAACGTAACTTGGCATTATCTTGTAGAGTTAAAGACCGGAACTCACGAGCTGCCATGTCCAGTTTGGGTTTATATACCCTCAGGGACCTCTTGCCTAAGTGCGCCAGGAGGCAAGCAGGAGGCTGAGCCCAGCAACACATGAAAGTCACAAAACTGAGTATTATGCTGCCGTGAAAGATGAATAAACCTTTCTATACATGACCACGTGAAGGACTCTTGGAAGCATGGTAGTAGGTAAATGTTACCATTTTTCTTAAGAATCTCAAATGATTGGCAGTATGGCGCAGGGATTAAGAGCATGGACTCTTGACTCAGTCTATTTGGCTCTGAATGCCAGCACTGCCATCCATCAGCGGCATGATGGGGAAACTGCTTAACTTCTCTGTACCTGATTTCCACATATGTAAAATAGTGATAATAAAAGCATCTGTCTCAAAGGGAAAAAAAATTTCAAAAATGAGAGAAACTAAGGAATATATTATTTAAATATATACCTATATGTTAGATAGGAGTTAAAATTCTGAAAATGAAAGGAAATAATAAATACAACACGAGTGGTTATCTCTGGGTATGAAGAAGATGGAAGATGGGGCAAGGGAAGAATATGTAATTAGATATAAGTTATGATTCTGTTTTAGTTTTGGGGTTGAGTGGGAGGGTCACTGGTATTCATTGGAATACTATGTTTATTACTTTACATATATTACCTATATATTCTTTTGTATAAAACAAAAATATTATTAAAAATGGGTTAAAAATAAAAGGATCTGACGTTTAACAGAGTGGGTATGAAGGGAAGATAACTCAACAAAATAAAGGCCATCTATGAAAAACCCACAGCTAACATCATACTCACTGGTGCAAAACTGAGAGCTTTCCTCCTAAGATCAGGAATAAGTCAAGGATGTCCATTCTTGCCATTTTTATTTAACATACTAGTGACGTCCTAGCCATAGCAAGAAAAAAAAAACCCAAACACATCCAAATTGAAGTAAATCTGTCATTATATGCAGATGACATGATATAACAGATAGAAAACCCTAAAGACTCCACCAAGAAACTATTAGAATAAATGAATTCAGTAAAGTTGTAAGATACAAGTTGAACAGAGAAATTTGTTGTTTCTACATAGTAATAACAAAATAGCAGAAAGAGAGATTAAGGAAATAATTCCATTTATAGTTGCACCAGAAAGAATAAGACCTAGAAATAAACTTAACCACAGAGGTGATAGACCTAGACTCTGAAGATAATAAAACACCGATGAAAAAAACTGAAGAAGACACAAACAAATGGGAAGATATCCCATGCTCACTGACTAGAAGAACAAATACTGTCAAAATGTCCACACTACCCAGGCAGGGGTGCCTGGGTAGCTCAGTCGGTTGGGCATCCAACCTCAGCCCAGGTCATGATCCTGCGCTTTGTGGGTTCTAGCTCCGCGTCGGGCTCTGTGCTGACAGCTCGGCGCCTGGAAGCCTGCTTCGGATTCTGTGTCTCCCTCTCGCTCTGCCCCTCCCCTGCTTGTGCTGTCTCTCTGTCTCCCCAAAATAAACATTAAAAAAAAATTTTTTTTAAATGTCCACACTACCCAGAGCAATCCACAGATTCAATGCAATCCCTACTCAAATACCAAAGCATTTTTTTAGAGAACTAGAACAAATAAATACTAAAATTTGTATGGAACCACAAAAGACCCCAAACAGCCAAAGCAATCTTAAGAAAGAACAAAGCTGGAGGCACCACAATCCCAGACTTCCAAGATATACTACAAAGCTACGTTAATCAAAGTGTATGGTACCAGCACAAAACCAGATACGTATATCAATGGAACAGAACAGATAGCCCAGAAATAAACCCATAGTTATGTGGTCAATTAATCTTTGACAAAGGAGGCAAGAATATACAATAGGGAAAAGACAGTCTCAATAAAGGTTGCTGGGAAAACTGAACATCTACCTTCAAAAGAATGAAACTGGACCACTTTCTTAGAGCATACACAAAAATAAACCCAAAGGCGATTAAAGACCTAAATGTGAGACAGGAAGCCATGAAACTCCTAAAGGAAAACACAGGCAGTCACCTCTTGGACATCAGGTGTAGCAACATTTTTCTAGATGTGTCTCCTCAGGCAAAGGAAACAAAAGGAAAAATAAACTATTGAGACTAGACCAAAATAAAAAGCTTTTGTTCAACAAAATGAAAAGGCAACCTACGGAATGGGAGAAGATATCTGCAAACGATACATCTGATAAGGGGTTAATATCATAGATATCTATATAGCTCATATATAATTATCTATCTATCTATCTTTCTATCTCATACAACTCGAAACCAAAAAAATAGCTCCTATTAAAAAATGGACAGAGGACCTGAATAGACATTTTTCCAAAGAAGACATCCAGCCAGATGGATAACAGACACATGAAAAAAGGTTCAACATCACTAGTCATCAGAGAAATGCAAGCAAACCAAAATGAGATCACATGACACTAGTTACAATGACTAATATCAAAAGAACAAGAACAGGAAGTGTTGGTGTGGTTGTGGAGAAAAAGGAACCTTTGCGCACTGTTGGTGGGAATGTAAATCGGTGCAGCCACTGTGGAAAACAGTATGGAGGTTCCTCAAAAAATTAAAAGTAGAAAAACTGTATGATGCAATAATTCCACTAGCAAAGAAAATGAAACCACTAATTCAAAAAGACATATGCACTCTTGTCTATATTGCAGCATTATTTATAACAGCCAAGTTATGGAAGCAAACCAAGTGTCTACCGACAGATGGATGGACACAGGTGGTGTATATATACAATGGGGTATTACGCAGCCATAAAAAGAGATTTTGCCATTTGCGACAATGTGGATGGAACTAGGATGTATTGTACTAAGTGCAATAAGTCAAAGAAAGACAAATATCGTGATTTCACTTACATGTGGAATCTAAAAAACAGAACCAGACCCATAAGTACAGAGAACAAACTGAAGGTTGCCAGGGAGGAGGGTCAGGGGAGGGGCAAAATGAGTGAAGGGGAGTGGGAGATACAGGCCTCCAGTTATGGAGTGAGTCATGGGACACGGTACAGGACAGGGAACAGTCAATGACACTGTGACAGCACTGTGTGGTGAGCACAGCATAAGGCAGCCTTGTCAAATCACTACGTTGTGCACCTGAAACGAGTGTAATATTGTGTGTCAACTGCACTTCAATTTAAACGAACGAATGAAAAAATGAATGGATCTCAGGCTCTTGTTCTACATTCAGGCTCTTACCAGCTATGTGACCCTGGGCCAATCTTTCCAGCCTCAGTTTCCCCAGGTACACAACGGATAAGACCTCCACCTACATCCTGGGATTTGTGTGGGGATTAAATGAGACAATGCATAGATAGCATTTAGCACAATCTGTGGCACAGAGTAAACTGTGAGCCATTACGACTCTGACTCTGCTGCTGTCGCTACTGCTAATGGCAAGTGTTTCCAGAAGTGCTTTCAAGATGTTCGAGTAGAAATGGGTTTCATAAATGGTTAGAAAAACGGATCTACAATGCAGGAGGTACAGTGGGACGTCATCAGTAATATATCGAAAACAGCTGAAACCACGAGAGTGGAGAAGATGGACGCGGGGAAGCTTTCAGAAGAGTAGCGTGCCAAGGAAGGAGCTCTGCAGAGGGACTGAGAAGAGCTGTTGTGGAAGCAGTAGGTGGCCTGGAAGCAAAGTCCGGAGGAGAAAGGGGTAACGGCACTAAATGCTGCAGAGGTAAGATAAAGACTAAAAAAGACCCTGGACCTGGCAGGGAGAGGATCGGCATGGACCTCTACAAGGGCAGTCGCACTGAAACGGTGAAGAAGCACCTTGAGTGTAATGGAGTAAGGCGGGTGTGTGCAGGTGAGGAAGTGGATGCTGGGAGGAAGGAGAACTCCTTTAGGAAGTTCAGAGATGAAGAGAAAAGTGAAAAGAACAGGGTATGTGGGGAAAGGGAGGTATGTTTGAGGTTAAGGGAGGCCTGATACTGTTTCTAGGCAGGAGAAAGAAGAGAAAGGTACAGGATGACTGGGTTGGCCTTGGAGGAAGGACGAGGAGACGACACTCTGGAGCCTGGTAACAGAAAGGTGCAGATTAATGCCTCTCAGACTTTAATGTGCATATAAATGACCTGGGGAATTGGTTAAAACAGATTCTGACTCAGAAGGCCTGGGCGTGGGCCTGGGCTTCTGCATTTCTAACAAGCTGCCGGGTGCTGTTGATGCGATCTGTCCATAGATCGCAGTCTGAGTGGTACAGGGGTAAGCCATCTTTACCTCTGTCACAGGAAGGGCAGCCAGAAGTGAGTTTGGTCACGGGAGAGACAAGTTGTGGGGGGTTTGCTGTATGCATACTGAAGCCACCTGGGGTGGGGACGGCAAGTGGGATAAAAAGAAAATCAAGAGTCAGGTACTCAGGCCCTCGGTGACTGTTAGGGATGGTTCCCAGGAGGGCTGCTGGCAAAGGTGATGACAGAGGACTCGCTACTGAAGAGGTGAAAAGAAGAAAGATCCTCAGAGGCAGGAGTAAAGCTGAGTGGCTAAGAGGGATAAGGGAGCCGTTAGAATCGTAACCGGGGAGTAATTTTGGAAAACTGGATGAAGGAGGACTTGAGAGGTAAACAGTACTGACAAGAATAGTCGAGAACTCGGCTGAAACCAGAATCTAACAGAAGAACAATCAGAATGTATTTTGTGGATTATTGTTTCAAAGTGATTTGCCGCTGTCCAATTAGTCTTGAAAGAGAAAAGACTAACGGAAGAGGACCAGGGGCAAAATGTGCCTTTGCTAATAACACTTTTACGAAGGCGGACTTGCCCGCCACCTAACAGGTTAACGGAAATTAGGACGGAAGACACGCAGACGGCCAACAGTCCCGTGAAGAGATGCTCAGCACCACTCATCGTCAGGGAAATGCCAATCAGAACCACAACGAGCAACCACCTCACACCTGTCCGAAGCGGCCAGAATCAAAAAGGTAAGAAGTAACCAGTGTTGCAAGATGTGGAAAAAAGGGAACCCTCGTGCACGGTTGGTGGGAAGGTAAACTGGTGCAGCCGCTCTGAAAAACAGTATGGAGGTTCTTCAAAAAGTCAGGTTTACCAGTAATTCCACTTCTGGGTATTTATCCGAAGAAAATGAAAGCAGCACTTTAAAGAGAAACATGCAACCTTATGTTAACTGAAGCATTACTGACAATAGCCAAGATATGGAAACAACCCAAGTGTCCACTGACAGATGAACGGACAAAGATATGGTGTGTACGTGGACACACACACACACACACACACACACACACACACACACACGAATATTATGCAGGCATAGAAAAGAATGAAAGCTTGCCACCGGTGACATCATGGATGGACCTAGAGTATATTACGCTAAGTGAGATACGCCAGAAAGAGAAAGACAAATGCCATATGATGTCACTTACGTGGAATCTAAAAAAACAAAACAAACGAACAAACATAACAAAACAGAGTCCCAGATACAGGAGGCACACTTTGTCTACCACCAGGCGGAGGGGCTGAGGAGTGGGTGAAACGGGTGACACAGGAGAAGGGGACTAAGATGTACAAACTCCCAGTTGTAACACAAGTAAGTCACGAGGATATAAAGTACAGCACAGGGAAGAGAGTCAGGAATATGGTAGCAACTTTGTCTGATGACAGACAGTACCCAGGCCCATCACAGCGAACACTCAGTAATGCCTACACATGTGGACTCACTGTTGTGCACCTGGAACGAACACAATATTCTATGGCAACTACACTTTAAAAAAGAGTTAACAAAAATTCAAAGTGGACAAGTCTTCCCCTTCGGTACTTTAAATACCAATGTTCACGTGTTGTTTGAATCCTTAAATACTTAAAGCCCTGTGGGTATATTAAAGTACAAACAAACTGCTTTTAGGAAAGAAACAGCGGCATGAAATCTCCTATTTTGGACATGCCATTCATCTTATAATAAAATAAATCTAACTGTAAAATTCTGAGATGGCATTTCATAATTTCAGTATTTCACATCTTACTTTTTAAAAGACTCCCAGTTGGGACACCTGGGTGGCTCAGTCGGTTAAGTGCCTGGCTCTTGATTTTGGCTCAGGTCATGATCTCACAGTCATGAGATCAAGCCCCAGGTCGGGCTCTGCGCTGACAGTGGCAGAACCTGCTTGGGATTCTCTCTCTGCCCCTCCCCTGCTTGTGCACAACTGTTCTCTCTCTCTCCCCCAAAGTAAGTCAATAAACACTAAAAAGAAAAGAAAAGACTCAAGCTGCTCAAGTTAGTTTAAAAAAGAATGAACTGTTCACAGAGTTCCACACTGACAGGCAGGTGCACTTCCCACCTGGCTCTCTTTTGTTCTCAGACTCTATGCAGCTAATCATTCATCCAGGAGCTGCGTGCACATCCACGTATCAGGCTGAGAATCTTTCTCCATCTACTAGGACAGTGTTTACCAGTGACTGTGAAGCACTGCTGATCTCTAGCATCTTCTAGGTTAGAAGGGCAGGGAGGTTACACGCCGTCCTTACCCCTTCACTGGTTTTCTGCAAGTCTGAAGTTGTGTTTCTTGTGTCGTTGCCGGCGTCTCCACCCTCGGAGCTGCTTTTGTTCTCCTCTTCTTTGCAGTCCTTGTCATCTTCGTCTCCTGGAGACTTCCGGGACTGTTTAGAAGATTTCTAAACGTTTGGACAAG
The DNA here is from genome assembly GCF_014898765.1 of Herpailurus yagouaroundi. Taxonomy (NCBI): domain Eukaryota; kingdom Metazoa; phylum Chordata; class Mammalia; order Carnivora; family Felidae; genus Herpailurus; species Herpailurus yagouaroundi. The sequence continues at coordinate 3,865,594 of NW_024412416.1, read as the reverse complement.
TTAGAAGTTAGAGTCAAAGGGACAAATCCTGACGCACAAGGGCAAGTAAGAGCTGCCGAAGTGGCTGACCCACGGCCAGTCTTTGTGGCCCCGCCACCGGATATACGAGTGCAACCAGGCGGCGTGCCGAGGCTGGGCGAGGTGGCCCGGGGGGAATCGTTTCGCCTCGCTGGGCCTCAGGGTAACAAGCTGGAGAAGGAAGTAGAGGTGAACTACATGACCTGTTAGTCCTTTCCAGCGGTGCCATGTTAAAAGCAGTACATAAAGGTTCGTGTACCCAGGACACTATTCGTGAATAAACAGTAGCTGGATGGACACCACCTTAGGAGCTAAGAGTGAGAAGGCACCATAAGGCCGTCCTGTCCTTCCTCGTTGTTTTACAGTAGAAACTCAGGTCCACAGAGTGAGGTGGACTATCTCACATGATATAGGACTATTCATGTTAAGAAATCTGCTGAAGCTGTTTGGTTGACAGGATCCACGTAATATAAACTACTTTACTCTTTTAAACTGCAGACAGTTATTTAAGAACCCAAGGGAACTAGCCCCCCCACCCCCGCTTTTTTATCACCATGCATTTGAAATCAAGATGAGCTTAAGGAAAACGAAAATACAATTATAGTTTATAGCCAAAGCTGCTTTGCAGAATAGCATTAAAAGGATCAAAAGCTGGCCCCACTGTGCATCTTTAAGAAAGTAAAATGTAGCATTTCACTAACATGTCCTTTTTGAGGACTTTTAAGAGTCTTTAAGCACCTGGCAAATAAGAGCTGAGGCAAAACCGGTTTGGCCAAGTCACCTTTGGTCTTCCAGAAATGGATTAGCAAATTGGAGATTCCTTAGACAATCAATATTTTAAATACAACTCCCAAAGAGAAAGTATCTCCTAGCTCTGTGATAGAGCACATAATTACATTGCTTCTGTTTTACTTAACTGAAACTACCAACTAAGCCCGAAATGTCAGCTTAAAATGAGGTCATCTTTACTTTTCACACGAAGGAAAAGCAGAGATTTAATAATCCAAACATGGAGTGTCTACCGTTAAAGCTAAGATCAAGTAGGACAACATAAAAAGCAGAATATTTTTTGTTTTCCTAGTAAATACAGTATAACTATCGAAATAGAGTAACTCAAATAATAATTCTCAAATAATAATCTCTGACCTACAGTTCTTAGAGGTAATCATTCACAACTCCCTAAAATTTCTAATGCTTACAAAGGATACTTATGAGTAACCCCACGAGTGAATTTATACGCCTTATAATTTGGCATTACACAGACCAGAATCAGGCCTTTCTTCAAGTTTTGCTGTCGAGCCACAGTCAGCATTCTAACAAACCTGGCCCCCAGGCTGTATTTGGTAACCCTGAAAAGCTCTTACTGTGCTGCAAATTCAGATCAGGGCAATTCCTGTAATTGTGGGGAGGGACCCTTCATCTGTTTCATCACTGTGCTCCTGAATTGGTTGTGTCCAACTGTTGCCACCTTTGGTTTTTTAACTTAAGATTACTGGTAGTTTAGCACCATCATCAGTTTACTCTGCTGTGAGGCTCTCTGATTTGCCCTACTTTATGCAGTAATGTGCATGCAAAATATTTTGACCTATAATTTTCCAGGATCTGTGATGGCTCATATATGAATCATCCATATACTTACTGTCAAAGAGATACACATAAATCTTCAATTATGTTCAAATCTGCTTTTCACTGTGAACCACTGCTTTTCAGTGGCAAAGGAAGATTATTCAACTTTAAGAAACAGGGGCAAGAAAAGATCACCATATTCGGAAAAAAGGAAACATTTGGGAAGTCAAGGACAACAAGGAGGTTACGTCAGGTAAGCGCTTCTCTAAATGTGGTTCCCAGATCAGAGCCATCAGCCTTACCTAAAACTTTAATTCTCAGACCCCACACCCAAGACCTACTGAAACAGAAATTCAGGGGGTGAGGCTGGGCAGTGTGTGCTTTAACAAGCCCTCCACATGGTTCTGACGCAGGTGGAAGTTTGAGAACCACTGTGCTAGGTTCTCAGTTAATACTGAAAATGAAAAACCACTTATGTTCTTCCAAAGTCTTTGTGTTTGTGCATAATTCTTTTGACAATAAATAAAACAGTAAAAAGTGAAAAGAAAGTCACGGTTCTTAAGTGCTTGTGAAAGTTGTGATCTGGAAGGAAAAGCAAAAAAAGATGATCCCTTAATTGAACACAGAGAAACCGCAGTAAGTAAAGTATGTCTTTACCCTTCACTGCTTTAAATCACCTACCCGCACTAGGTATGAGCCCCATTACTTCTGGGCACCACAACAAGCAATAAAATAATGACACTCAAAAGCCCCATATCCACACTATTAAACGCTGCTACTACGTCAGGTAGCTTAGATAATGGAGGGTGGTACAATACACTGCACAGCCTAGCAGGCAATCATAAATTTAAAAAAACCAATTCGATTGGGTGTTTAAGTGAAATTCAAAATGCTAAAAAAAAACTCAGCTTAAAAATGCAATGGAAGGTACGGTCTGACAAGGAAAATTCTAATTATTTTTTTGTGATTTGCAAACTGTATCCCCATCCAAAGCAAACACCATGTTTTTCATTAGGTGCAAAGTAATATGTATTCATACATTTTTACCTGTATGCCTGTGGGGTAGACTTTACAGATTGTAAAAGAAAATGCTGATCATCGAATAAAGTCTTGGGACTTGGCTCTTAAGGAGTTTCCCAAGTCTGGTGTCCAGCTACTAAATACCAGAATCTAAATGGAAGTAATTTATTCAATCGTGTCACAGGCCAGTTATAGTGAAACTTGTGCCAATCTCTGGTTTTCAAAGATCTATCTATCTTACTTCCAGTTTCTAAAGGTGAACAGTTTTTACAATGTCATAGTTTGTTCAACTGTATGTCTGGATTACTGTGAAAAACCTAGACTTTCAATTTGTAAATCTAGGATCACATCACTCCTATTACCGTCACACTGGGAATAAATCCAAATTCCTTAAGGTGGCGCACAAGTCTCCATGACTGAGCCTTTGCCTGCCTCTCCCTCTGGGTCATGACCCCCAACCACGCTGGTCTTCTTCTAATTCAGGCCAGGCCAGGCTCTTCCTGCGTCACATCTGGGCTGCTCTGTCACACACACCCCCTCCCCCCACCCCCAGCTCTTTCTTCGGGCCTCAGTAAGAACTCTGCCTCTTCTCTTCAGAAAGGCCTCGCCCTCTATCTAAAGAACGTTCTCCTACCACTTGTTTCCTTCAGAGTCCTCTCTTCATTTATATGTATTATGTGTACATTCCTTAGAGCAGAAAGACAGATTAAGGGTGTATCTTTATATTTACCTAGACTTGTCCTCAATCGTACTGAGTCTCCTATATTCCTAAAGTCTTCAGAGCTCATTTGGAGGTGACTGTAGGAGGCACACCTGCTCCTGTCCCCTTGGCTGAAGAACAGACCTTCTCCAACTGAGCGGCAGTATTTTCAGTGCCAGGTCGGCCTTGAAGGGTCCACAGCCAGCTGCCCTCACGTGTAAGGTCACCTGTCCTATCCCCTTGGCTGTATTACTGTCCCTAGAGGCAGAGGCTCCACAGAGCTAGTATATTTCTATGTGCACAATGGAGGAATTAAAGATCATCTAATGAATGTGCATATAACATTAATAACAATGGAAACGGTTCTCAGGCACCTTCGAAGTGTAGGACTTTTTCCGTTTAGAGCCCGCTTTTTCATTCTTTCTTTTGCCTTTTCCATCCTCTTCCACTCTATCCCCTTCCTCCTCACTGCTCGCATCTGCAGTATTTCCACCTTCTCCCTCCGTTTCCGAGGAGCTCTGTTGCTGAATTGCCTACGAAATAACAAGGTATTGGCTAATTACATTTTTGAAAAATTTTCACGGACACTGTGAAAAAAACATTCTATTTTAATCTAAAAGGGTTCAGCTTACTCTTAAGATTGCAAAATAAAGGACTGTCAACCTCAATTTTCCAGTGACCACTTGACTTGAACCCCCTTGAGTAACAGAATTGCATTTAATCGAAAATACTACCGGAGCTAAATTCTGATTTCAAATAGATGGAGAGTAACTACTAGTATAAGAGGACATATAACAAAGACCCCAAAGAGAGTTAAAAACCAAAGAAATGAGATCTAACAACGAAGCAAAGCATTACCTGGTATCCAGTGAACTTCACTCCTGGGTTATTCTCTATTTCCCACAATCCTTCATTAAATCCTTTCCGTTTGTTTGACTTTCCAAACTTGTCTTTGTATTCCTTATATGGAAAAAGGTCTTTGGGACCTAAAAATGCACTGCAGAGATATTTTAGAAATAGGATACATTTGACCTTCAAAGGTACAATATTTTTAATATCAATATCAACAAAGGTGTCAGAGCATATTTTAGTAAACAAGCTAAAAGTATAATAAACCCTCTGAGTTAGGCACGTAGCACAAAATGTTTTACACATACACTTCAAAGCAGAAAAAATAGATAGCTGGCTACATAAACCAGCAACTCTAGACTGTGCTTTGATCTTACTTTAAAAAAATTTTTTTTTACATTTATTTATTTTTGAGAGACAGAGAGAGAGCACAAGTGGGGGAGGGGGGGAGAGAAGGAGACACAGAATCAGAATCAGGTTCCGGGCTCTGAACTGTCAGCACAGGGCCTGACGTGGGGCTCGAAGTCACAAGCCGTGATAATATGACCTGAGCTGAAGCTGGAAGCTCAACCCACTGGGCCCCCCAGACGCCCCTGATCTTACTTTTAAATTACCAAATTCTTTTTGTTTTAAAACTGGCTTTTGGTTACAAAGATAGTTTTAAACCTTTAAAGTTTATTTATTTTTGAGAGACAGAGCATGAGCAGGGGAGGTACAGAGAGAGGGAGACACAGAATCCGAAGCAGGCTCCGGGTTCCGAGCTGTCGGCACAGAGCCCGACGCGGGGCTCGAACTCACAAACCGGGAGATCACCACCTGAGCCCAAGTCGGAAGCTTAACTGACTGAGCCACCCAGGCGCTCCACAAAGGTAGTTTTAAAGATGTCCCCTTTGACCACTTAAATCATCATCTTAAACTAAGCCTTATTTATGCTAATCTATACACCACATTAGCAAATTATTCACTGTTCTTTCTGTAAATTAAAAAATCACATTGGTGCTTAACGAGGCACTAAACAAGAAAAAAAATCAGAAGTACTAACAGATACGATGTTACACAATTTCAACCCTACCTTAGACGAATCACAGCCATAAAAAGAAAGCCAGTCAGAATAAATCCCGCGGTTGGCTAACAGATCGGAGCGCTCACACTAGCGTCTTCGGCATGACCACCCGTGACATCAACCCGGCGAATGAGACCGCGGAGGCCCGCATCCCGGCTGACACCCAAGAATCTTCCATTCCAAACTAAGGCTCACGTGTCCAGCCGTGAGGCCGACCTGAGCGGACGCCTCGAACCAGTCAGGCACCACCGCGGTGTTGCGGCTTCCGGGGGGAACAGACGAACGCCCCCAGCTCAGGGAGCACGCGGTCTAGCAGCGCGAGCGGGGGTTCGGACAAAATCGGAAAGGAAAAACCACGGTACCGCGTGCTAAAAGAAACCAATCAGGGAAGGGGTGGCGAGTGCGGGGGTGGACTTTACCACCCCGGACACTGAGGTCACGGGCGGCCTCGCGGACGAGGCAGCGATCCACGCGAGGAAACGAGCCGCCCGTCACCCGGGGGAGAGCGGCGCGGACGCAGGGCGGGGCGCGGCCGGAAGGCCCCGACGTGGGAGGCGCCCGCTGAGTTTAAGAAACAGGCCGGCACGACTGGGATGAGGGGGGGCAGGGAGGGCAGGGCGAGGGGAGGCCGTTGAGGGGGCTGCGTCGGGACACAGATCAGGTGGGCCTCGAGGGCCGCCATGGAGGCTCAGGGTCAGACGAGAAACCACGAAAGGTCTGAGAAGAGAAGTGACAGCTTGTGTTCTAACAGGATCCCTTTGGCCACCGTGCTGAGAACAGACCGAAGGAGAGGGCACTGGGGCAGAAGCAGGGAGACAAATCGGGCCACTGAGGTAATGCCGGTGACTTGGGCCAGGGCGTAAGCCGTGCGGTCGGTGGGAAGGCGCGGGTTTCTGAATTCACTCTCAGGAAAGGGCTCACACGATTTGTCAAGGGGCTGGAGATGGCACGTGAGAGGGATGGAGAACTGAGGTTGTCTCCAAGGTTGTAGACTGAGAAATGAGAAGAACAGATTTGGCGTTTACTGAAATGAAAGATTTTTTTTTTTTATATAAAAGAATTTTTTAATGTTTATTTTTGAGAGAGAGAGACAAGAGAGTGAGCAGGGGTGGGGCAGAGAGAGAGGGAGACACGGAATCGGAAGCAGGCTCCAGGCTCCGAGCCGTCAGCACAGAGCCCGACGCGGGGCCTGAACCCACAGACTGCGAGATCGTGACCTGAGCCGAAGTCGGACGCTCAACCGAGTAAGCCGCCCAGGTGCCCCTGGAATGAAAGATTTTTGAGAGAACAAGATTTGAGGGTGAAAAGCTCAGATTTCGATGTTAAGTTTGAAACCCCGGTCTGACATCCAAGTGAGGAGGTCAAGTAGGGAGCCGGAGAGGCGATTCTGGCACTCAGGGGAAAATTGCGAGCTGGAGGTATATATTTGGAAATTATCTGCAGAGATGTTGGAAACCTTGAGACTATTATTTAATAGGTTACTGTTGAGTGTTATAAATTCCACTTTCTGACTGGGGCTTCGTACTGGTTCCTCACTGCCTAGCTGATCGAAGTTTTCAAGTTGATAAAAACACCCAAGGAAGCTTTCTGCCCCCGACCACCACAACTTCCTTGACCTTTGACAGCTTGGTCAACATGACTCTATCTCACTGAATCCAGACATAATTTTGCAGGTCACTGGACATTTTAATCAAAGGATGTCAGTGTCTTGCTTGACAAACTGAACAGGAGAAAGAAATGGATTTTGTCGATATTCCTTTTAGAGAAATGTGTCCTGCATTGTTAGACCATGGCTTTTGACTTTTCTCCGGCCTCTGACGCCACGTACAGGAGCTAACTGCGGGCTAAGCTGCCCGAGGTTCGCGTCAGCTACTGATGCTCGCCAGGGCCTGCCTGTATTTCTGTGCTGCCACGGGAGGCGGGGTTAATATGCTACTGGCCACGCCAGCTGTTGCCAGAAAGAAGAACCCCGAATGAACTGTTCTGAAACAACTACTTATTTGTTGATACACAATGTTTTTTCCTAGAATATAGACAGATAATTCCACAAATCAAATCTCCTCCCAATTGGTTAATTTTCCTGCATGTTTTACAAACCTTAAAGGGTAGGCCAGAAAACAAAATTGTTCAAAGTTCCATGCTCTGAGGATGTTATTTTTTTTTGTCCTGGCCAAGGCTGTCTTGAAAATTGTCCAGACTAAAACTACTGGGGTTAAGTTATATGGAACAGAAGAATTTGGGGGTCCAATTACCTAACTGTCTGGGCGTTAGAATAAATTCCAGGCCATGTTCTGAGGAAAATTCTAGTCTGCTTAGGGGTGCTTGGCTGGCCTGCACACAGCTTTCTTGTGAAGTTCCTCACCTTTATTTCATTTAGTGAATTTTATTCATCCAACAGCTATTATTTTAAGCACTTCCCACTGGCCAGGCACTGTGCTAAGCACCGTGTCTACAGGAGCGAGCAACACCCACGTGTACTCTGCCTCCACAGACGGGCTGAACATTAGGTACTTGCCAGGGCGTATAATCTCAGGTTCAGGGACACCCGATCCCTAATAAATGCTCTGCTGCAACAAAGTCCTGGCAGGTTTTTTTGAAGTTAGTTTTCCTCTAAATGTTTCGAAACCTACCTCTGTATAATCTAACCAGTAAAAAACGAACATGTGGACTATATTATATCGCTCCTTGGTAGAACTACTTTTACTGAACAGAGCCTCGGAAGGATGCCGTTGACTTAGATTAGTAATGCGTTAAGAATCGGTTCCGGGAAACCCTTCACACTGTTCACTGGGATGACTGTTACCCTCACCAGCTGCACACCAGGTGGTAAGCTCTTTATTTATAGTGCTTTAAAGAATGCCCAGAAAATGTTTACTAAGAGAAGTGACCGCACAATGTTAGTAAATGGTTGATTTGTCCTATATAACGAAGAGGGATAATCTTGTTTCTTAAATCCTGCCAGGTCCCAGCAATACAATCAAATCATTTGGAAACCGGTCTCAGAGGAAACGCAAAGCAGTGGTATAGATGCAAAATGGAGAAAGGAATGAGGCGAATGTAAAAATACGTAGCACGAAGCCCTCTGCGCTTATTATAGATAAAACATTTACTTCTAAGCTTTCTAGCAACCTCTCTAAGGAGGAAATCATGGTAAGCTGGATATTGCACAATGACTACTAGATAAAAACCAGAAAAGGATAAAACTAACTTCTTGAAAGAAACGCAACAATTTCTCACACGAAGACAAGAAATAAATACATCTTAAGGGCCCCCTCTCCCCTGGCTAGCTCTCTTTCGAGGCGAGCATGAACAAGGTACCAGAGTGGCAGAGGCAGCAAGCTAAGAAAAAGTTCCCGCCTGGCCCTACTGCATTCAAATGAACACAAGCACAAGGGATGACCCTGAATTTGGAGATTTGTAAGATTTCATGACAGGTATTCTTTTTTAGAAAACATTTTTAAGTTTTATTTATTTATTTTGACAGAGACAGAGCAAGCAGGGGAGGGGCAGAGAGAGGCAGAGAGAGAGAGAGAGAGAGACAGAGACAGAGACAGAGACAGAGACAGAGAGATCCCAAGCAGGCTCTACACTGGCAGCGCAGAGCTAGACAGGGGGCTCGAACCCATGAACTGTGAGATCATGACCTGAGCCGAAACCAAGAGTCGGATGCTCAACCAACTGAGCCACCCGGGTGCCCCTCATGACAGTTTTTAGCTTCCTCCACACATACAATCCCTATTCCACTTGTGTCCTTGTGTGACGGACCACACACGTTTTTAGTGTGTCGAGACTGACCATCATCTCCCGGTATCTAGTAACCAGCTTCCTTCTTTCAATGATGAATTATTCCTTCCAATTTTCTTCCCTATTACAGTTGCCTAAGCTAGACACTATGCTTCCCATTTCCCGATGGCAACACGTGGTCACAGGACCAGGTTTTTGCCACAGCTGTGCGTGCAAGTATAAGTGACATATGCAACTTCCTTGTCACTTCCTTACACACAAGTGTCCTGTTCTTCATGTTTTCTAACCACCCTCCACTCCCCTCTACCTGGAAGATGTACAGGTGCTGGTGAGCCAGTTTTCATTTGTTTTTAAATAGCAGACAAGGCAACACCCCAGGCGATGGCAGGACAAAGTGACAGAAGGAACCTGGGTCCCCAGAGCAGAGCAGTCTACACACCCTGAGCTACCTGCCTACCTCTGGATTGTTTCAAAGCAAAGAAAGAAATTTCTGCTATCTAAGACGCTGTATTTTCAGCTCCGTTTATCCAGCAGTTTAGTCTGTACTCTAACCAACACAATTTAAAAACCTTATTAAGTTGGTATGTTTGCTTCAGGGTTCAACAAATTGAAAGGGCCTGAGAGAACCTAAGTTTGTTGTATGAAATATGAATGAAGGAAGTCTCTCCAGAAGGGAAATATACAAGAGCAACAAAAGAAATTACTGGGAGTGGGAAGGAGACCACCCAAAGACTTACAGGTGTCCTAAAGGAGATTCTGGGTAATGTCCAACATTTACACAGAAATAACATTCGTAAGTAAAATGAATGAAAAATCTTCACATTAAGAAAAATACATTATTAAGCTGGCCGATTTTATATAATTGTGCTCATTTTAATAAGACCAGGTATAAACAAAACAACGTAGCCTCGTAGACCCAAATTAGAGGTGCTGAAATTTCAGGTTGTTTTGTTGACTTACGTTTCATGGGTGCCAAAAAAGAAGATAGGATATTTGTTTGCTGGAGGCTTCACAGCTCCCTCTGGGAGTTCATCAATCTGTTAAAGATAAATTTAGTTTTTAAATATTCAGTTAAATCATGTAAAATAGCATAAACAAAATATTGTTCTGATAATTTTTTTGCTAATTTCAAAATAAAATTATTCTAATCAAAGTCCCAATAATTTTTCTTCTTTTGATTCTAAAGTTCGCATTTGGCCCACCACATGGACAGTAACACTGTAAATTGACTATAACCATTATGGTAATACATCACCAGGAGCCCAAACTACTCATTTCTTCTGACTCAACAGCATTACTTCTGGAATCTGTCCTAGCAAAATAGTTAAAAAGAATAACAACAACAACAAACAAAAAGATGGCACTTTTTGGAGAGGACGGTGAATTTACACACACGCACACACTACACCTAGAAACATACATGCTGTAAGGCAGAGAATTATTATGGAAAATTAACTCAGTGAAATATTATACAGTCATTAACAATTACCATCTCTTTCCTGGACTATTCCAAGTCTCTCTCCACTCGTTTAAGCTGGAATTACATTTAAAATGATGCACATTTGATTATCTCACATCCCTGCTTCATATCCTTCTATGGTTTCGCATTGCTTAAAGCATCCTTAACTGTGCACATGAAACCTTTGGAACTTTAAAAAAATGATACTTAGGGTGCCTGGGTGGCTGAGTTGGTTAAGCGTCTGACTTTGGCTCAGGTCATGATCTCACAGTTCGTGGGTCCGAGCCCCATGTCGAGCTCTGTGCTGACAGCCTAGGGTCTTGGAGCCTGCTTCAGATTCTGTGTCTGCCTCTCTCTCTGCCCTCCCCCACCCGCACTCTGTGTGTCTCTCTCTCAAAAATAAACAAACATGAAGAAAGAATAATGTTACTTTAGTGGCTCCCCCCCCCCCCCCAGACCTACTGATTCTTATGTATGGTTAAGGTTGAGAACCTCTAATAAGTCCAAATTCTTTAGGCTATTATATAGTTACATATTCATAATTCCTTACAATGTTTCAAGAAACGGAAACTTGCAAATCTCCATGTGTAGCCCCAACCTTTCCTTTGAATTCCCATAATTCCGACAGGATTATGTTGAACTGCAGGCATGAAATTACCAATGTCTACAAACCATTTCTATTTCCAGGTCCTACAAGCAGCTCAAACTAAAGAAAAGGCTACAAAGAGGAGAGGCACACTGGAGTTCAGAGAGCAAGAGACCAGGCCTGATACCCCATGTCTGGAAGAGATCTGCGGGCCTCCTTCACTCACATGTGGCAGCAGCCTGGGGGTCACCCCACAAGTTCGTCTCTGAACTGAACGAACCATGTGTCAGAGCAGACACTCTGTGTACTGGGGAAAGACGAACTTTGAGTCTAGAACTCGTAAAGTCCTGCTTCTGATTTTAAACTGTGCCATCGAGGGCATTGTTTCCTCTCCTGGGGCCTTGACTTTCACATCTGTAAAATGGGATGGTTGCACTTGGTGACCTCTGGGTCTCCTTCAATCTTGAAATCCCATGGCTTGTCTAAAACTGAACTAATTTCCCTTGAATCTAGTGTTGTTTTCTAACTTAATTATTGGCATAGTCTGTTACCAGGAAAGAAACCTTAATCTTTTTATTATTTCCTCAAGCCCCATATTCAGTTTTTTACCAAATACTCCCAATTCAGCTCCAGGAATGTCTCTCAAATTGATCACTATTCCCCTTAGTAAGTGTTGTTCCCTAAACAAGTTCTCATGATCTTTTAACAAGGCCATTACAGGTCTTTCAAAGTACCTCCTTGTCTCCAGGCTTTCCTGTTACATTCAATACGACCCTCCAAAGACAATTTAAAATGAATAATTTCATTTGAATAAATTCACTAAACGTTCAATAATGTGTGTCTGTGTGCGTATATATGGTAAAAAACACGACATAAAATTTTCCATCTTAACCATTTTCAAATATACAGTTCAGTAGTGTTAACGATATTCACACCGTTGTGAAACAGATCGCCAGAAAATGAGTAACTGTACTTTAAGTGGACCAAGGATAGAACTTAAAATGGAAACGCATGGTGACCAGGTGACAAAACACTGTCACGTCATGTTGGGTTTTTTTTTTCACACTCAGAAAAAAACTGCAAGTAAACAGTTTAAAAAGAACTCTTTTAGGGGCGCCTGGGTGGCGCAGTCGGTTAAGCGTCCGACTTCAGCCAGGTCACGATCTCACGGTCCGTGAGTTCGAGCCCCGCATCAGGCTCTGGGCTGATGGCTCGGAGCCTAGAGCCTGTTTCCGATTCTGTGTCTCCCTCTCTCTCTGCCCCTCCCCCGTTCATGCTCTGTCTCTCTCTGTCCCAAAAATAAATAAACGTTGAAAAAAAAATTAATAAAAAAAAAAAGAACTCTTTTAAAACTTTCTGTCAATACAGCTTTTGGATGAACTTTTTCTTTGCTATAATGTTACATGAGTAACATCTATTGCAGAGGCTGCACAGCGACGGCCCTCAGGCCATCTCTGGCCTGAAGATGTATTTTGTTTGGCTCGAACGGTGTTTTTTTTTTTCCCCCCAACTGAATTAGTTACCAACACTTTAAAACAGGAAGATTCACATTAAAATCCAGAACAGCTTGTGTGAAAAAAAAAAATTACAGATAGGGATGAGCAAGCATTCCTACAAGGAAACGATTAGCCAAGATGTTCAACAGATGCCACCTTGAGACCAGGTATGTTACACTTCCGCCACACTCTAGAGAGTGTCAATGCCTGCGTTCCTCATTCATACCTTTTAGCCGGCCCCTTTGGAGTACTTGAATGTGGCCCCTGTAATAAATATTGTCAACGATCTAGTAACTGGCCTGACAACCATGTTGGTTCCCCTATAAAGGTGTTAAGTAGGTTGACTTGTATTGAGTCTTGTTTTTTTTTTCTGCCTGTTCATTTTTGAGAGGGAGCGCAAGAGAGTGTGCACACAAGCGGGGGAAGGGGAGGGAGCTAGAATCTCCAGCAGGATCCACGCTGTCAGTCGGCCCAGAGTCCCACGGGGGGCTCGAGCTCATGACCCTGATATCATGACCTGAGCCAAAACCAAGATCGAACACAACCGACTGAGTCACCCAGGTGCCCCAAGGATCTTGTTTTTAACTTTTTTGAAAATTGTACTTTGGCATTTTTGGAATAACAAGTTGTTCAAATAGATACACCTTCCTGAACCAATTAAAAAGTGCACCTCCCAGGCACTGTTTTTTGGCTTCTACTGTGAATACCAAGTGGCAACAGAATTTTACTTTCAGTTTCTGTTTTGTTTTGTTTTACTGTTTGTTCTCCTGACTTTGTATTTTTACTTTTGTTCCCAGTTCTCAGCTACGTTTGTTAGGATTCTGGTTTGCACACAGCCCATGTGTTATTCCCCATTACAGGACGAGGGTGACCTACTGTCTTTTGGGTGTGACGTGGCAAAGAATCTGGTATGTTAGTCTTTTAGTCTGTAGAATGTCTTGCTTCCTTTGGACAGAAGAGTCCTTTTGAGACCGAGATCAGTGAATGTGTGTATTTTATGTTCCCTTTAACCTGTAGCTGAAGTTTCAGACCTGAAGCCAGAAGCTCTCTGTGTTTGTACTTGACAGAGTGTTTACTCCTTCTGTGATTTTGAAACATTTTTCTACTTCTGGAAAGGGTCTTAACAAATTGGGTATAATTTTCTTAAAAGATCTGTTTCTATTGGTTTACAGATAGTAATATGACTTATAAAAATATAAAGGAACATAAGAATCCTCAGGAATTAAAACAGTGAATGTACAATACTTTCAATATGGTAGCCTTTTTGTTAATGTTCTTTATTGATTTGTCTGCTTTGCTCATTGCAGAGACACTCAGGGGATGTCAGTTAGAAACCAAGCCTGTAATCCCTTGAAGTTTATAAATCCACAGCCCTATGGACTCGGGGCAGGAGGGAGGCAACCTCCTATTTCCTAGAAAACGTGTCCTCAGAGTTTCATCTCTGCACCATCACCATCAGCCGTTACATGGGGACTCATCAGAAATACTAGTTCTGAGTCCAGAATTCTGACCAATTGACTTAGATACTTTGGGAGTTAAACCCAAGAGTCAATGTTTTAAGAAACCTCCAGCTGATTCTGAAATACATTATAAGACATTCCCCCTCTTGCTGTGGTTCCTGTGGATGGACTGCCTTCATTTCTTGTGCTTAACAGGAGTCTCATTATGTCTGCAGGATTTCTGCAATGTGATTGCAAAAATGTACCAATGCATGATTGCTTTCTTAATGCTTTAAAATGTACAAAATAGCAAAATTCCTATTTTTTATTAAAGGAATACCACATTATATTAAATGTGGTGGCCTTCTAAGAAAAAAAAATCCTTCTCACGGAAACTGACAGGTCAGAGGCAGTTATACGTAAAAAACCATGGGGCGCCTGGGTGGCTCAGTCAGTTAAGCATCCGACTTTGGCTCAGGTCGTGATCTCATGGCTTGTGAGTTTGAGCCCCACATCAGGCTCTGTGCTAACAGCCCTGAGTCTGGAGCCTGCTTCAGATTCTGTGTCTCCCTGTCTCTCTGCCCCTTCCCTGCTCACGTTCTGTCTCTCTCTCAAAAATAAACAGAAACATTAAAAACAAAACAAAACAAAAACAAACCAAATTTAGGGGTGCCTGGGTGGCTCAGTTGTTTAAGTATCCAACTCTTGATTCTGGCTCAGGTCATGATCTCATGGCTGTGAGATCAGGCCCTGCATCGGGCTCCCTGCTGGGCACGGAGCCTGCTTAAGATTCTCTCTCCCTCTCCCCAGCTCTCTCTCTCTCAAAAAAAAAAAAAAAATAAATAAAAAATCCAAATTTAAGCAATCAAAGTGAATCCTTGAACAAATCAGACTGGTTGATAATTCTGTTGTAAAAACAATTCTGTCTGATTTTAATCCTTATAGAATGTAATATATGTTTTACTTTTTAAGTAAAATTTGGGTTTGTTTCCTCATGAAGACACTAATTACATTGGGACTTCTTAAACAGGTCTACTGATAAGCTAATGCTGCTTCCATATAATGTTAATGGTTAAGGAAAATATAAATATAAACGAATTATATTTCTGACAAACTTTTCTAAACCAACAGCTATTATATTCTGTGGTATATTAGATTAAACATAATTTCCAATACTTAACTTTAAGATGCTGGGCTAGTATTAAATTGAATTAAAGGATAATCTTTGCATCCTTGAATAATTTCCACATAGAACAGAATACTGAAGCACTGGGAGCCGTGTGTGGTTTCGTGTCATATACAAATAGGGATTACAAGTAGGGATTAAGTCTGCTACCCTAAGATCTAAGACACAGGAAGGATATGTGCATTATGATTGTCCATGAGCTTTGATCGTTTGCTAAAACATTTGTATGGGACAGTAATCCCTCAGGTATCTGGCTCTCGTAAAACAGATGTCACTCTGGGTAAATTATAATTAATATGGAGATTGAGACTCTACAGAGAGCAACACTGGCACAGAAGTATAACCAGGTAGGTGAGGTAACAGGAGGTGTTTTCGTTTACTAATGGGAAAAGATTAATTTT
Source organism: Herpailurus yagouaroundi (assembly GCF_014898765.1). Classification (NCBI taxonomy): domain Eukaryota; kingdom Metazoa; phylum Chordata; class Mammalia; order Carnivora; family Felidae; genus Herpailurus; species Herpailurus yagouaroundi. The sequence continues at coordinate 3,850,067 of NW_024412416.1, read as the reverse complement.
GTACTTGAACTCAAGTATTTAGGTTGTTCCCACATGTGGGAGAAGATTAAGGACAAGGCCCAGATGAATGCTGAAAGTTATAGGTTTGTGGAAAGGGAAACTTACTTGCCTTGGACTGTGTAACTGCAAGTGGTCTAAAAGTTTATGCAATGAAGTATTAAAATGTTGCCAAAGTTGGATGTTTGGTTTTTATCAACTGAGTTATAACTGACATATAACATCCTGTTAGTTTCATGTGTACATCACAACCATTCAACATTTTTATACATTATAAGATCGTCCCCACGGTGAGTGGTCGTCATCTGTCATCATATGAAGTGACCATGACATTGGCGACTGTATTCCCTATGCTGCACTCTACATCCTGTGACGGTCACTAAGTTTGTGCCTCTCAATCCTCCTCACCTACTTTGCCTGTCCCATCTCCAACTCCTGCCTGTTCTCGTAGCCAACAGTTCCCTATATCTATGCGTCTGTTTGGTTCATTTTACAAGTTTCCGGTTTTGTGTTTTTTAGGTCCCACATACAAGTGAAATCATACAGTATTTGCCTTTCTCTGACTTACTTCACTTATAATAATACCCTCTAGACCCAGCCATGTTATCACAAATGGCAAGGTTTCATCCTTTTTTCTTAGGTAATATTCCACTGTATACAGATCCCACATCTTCTTTATCCATTCATCTATCGATGAACACTTGGGTTACTTCCATATCTTGGTTATTATAAATAATGCTGTAATATATAGGGGTGCATATATCTCTCCAAATTGGCATTTTCATTTTCTTTGGATAAATACCCAGAAGTGGAACTGCCTGTTTGCATAGTATTTCTATTTTTAATTTTTTGAGGAAACTCCTTACTGTTTTCCATAGAGACTGCACCAGTTTACATGCTCAGAACAGGGTGTGAGTGTTCCCCTTTTTCTACATCCTTGCCCACACTTGTTATTTTTTGTCTTTTTGGTACAGCTGGCTCAGTTTTGATTATTTATTCATAAGATTAAAAAGGGTGAGCTTACAAATCCATTAAGGTCAGATATTTATTAATACAATACCAAAATTTGGTTTTCTCTGTTAAAATAACAAATTGGTCTTGGAGTATCCTGTCTGTTCCTAACAAGATGTGGTAAAAAAGGTTATTCCCTAGCCTCAGAATAATCTGCCATACTTCATTAGAATAACTCCTAAGACTTTGTGCTGTCATCTCCTTAAATTTGTTTTTGAACAAACAAAAGTTCCTTGCTGAATGAAGAGTTTTGGTCCTTAAAAAAAGTGGGCTACCATCTTCTATGTGATTTTGAAACACTGTATTATTACTTTAAGCCATTATTCATTATTCTCAGATATCTAAGTTCCTCTCCTAATCAAGTGGTCACATCTCTGAGAAGTCTCATGATGTTGCTGAGATTGAAGTGTTCACTGGGAAACAAATTCTTTTGGCTCCGACTGTGGTAGGAGATCAGAAGCTCAGTATTGCCAGTGCTCTGAATGATTCGAACAATCCAACCACATCGTTCTGTGGGGGCCCCACGCTCTCAATGCTACAAAGCCCACCTCTCTCGGCCCCCTGGCTGTCCACTCTGTTCCTCAATGCAAACCCCAAGTGGCTCTGGGTGGCATGTGGTATCACCTCTTCCTCTGGGCGACGCGGGTGTGAGTTTATGTAACTAATAAGCGGGGGTCTATCTCATCTGTCCAGTGTTGAGTGTCGAGCCATTCCCATAACCACTCCCTCTCAGCAACAGGGCGAATAGAGGATGAAAACACAGACGGGCACCAACATCAGGGGAATCTGATCGGAATACTGGGGGTCAGGGGTCCCACATGGTGGCAGCTTCATGGTTTCACCGCAGTCCACCTGGTGGTTGGCGGTGAGGAGGAGTGGAGGGTGAGAAGTGCTGAGAGCCAGAGGGTAGGTACAGACACCCAAGCGCCCTCCTTCGGCAATGCCCTTGCTCTTAGAAATGCTCATGGCCCATTCCCGTACTTTGTTCAAATCTCTGCTCAGGTAGTACCTCATCAGAGAGCCTTCCCTTACAACCCAATTAAAAATAGCACCTCTCCCCCTGTCCTCCTCTGTTCCTTTATTCTGCTTTGTTTTTATTCTTAGCACTTTCCTGACACTGAGTATTTTGTTGGCCTCTTCACATTAGAATATAATGTCTGTGCTGGGGAAACCTGCGTCTTCACCACAGTAGCCCTACTGCCTAAAGCAGTGCCCGAAACACGGCAGGTGCATAACAGATATCCCTTGAGTTCCAAGGTTTCCTTACTGACTTAGGACCTGAAGAAGCCTACACTTGCTCATGGAGGAAATCCGTGACCTCAACTACGACACGGAAGACAAAGTACATCATGGAACGCTTTGGATAACAGATTACTAAGGAAAATTATTTCAAGGTTATGGTATAAAGGAGTCTCTACGCTTAAGAAAAAAAATGTGACAAGCAAACTTGTCTATTCGACTATGCCAACAAGAACAATTTGGGGGGCTAGGAGCACCTGGGTGGCTCAATTGGTTGAGCATCTGACTCTTAGTTTTGGCTCAGGTCATGATCTCTTGGTTTCGTGAGTTGGAACCCCATGTCAGGCTCTGTTCTGTCAGCACAGAACCTGCCTGGCATTCTCTCTCTCTCTCCCTCTCTCTGCCTCTCCCCTGCTCATGCATGCTCGCTCTCTCTCTCTCTCTCAAAATAATAAACTTAAAAAAAAATACATAAACAGGGGCGCCTGGGTGACTTAGTTAAGCATCTGACTCAAAAAATTAAAAAAAAAAAAGATAATAAAAAAATTTAAAAAAGAAAGATTTGGGGGGCTAGCTGAAAAGACAAGGGAGAGAAAAAAAGACTATTTGGGGTATAAAACTGTATAAAGTGAAGTTAAATTACACAGGAAAAAAAAAGCTTGCATGATGATGTTACAAAAATGGCTTTAGATAGAGAGGTCTACAAATGAGTCAACAAATTTACTGCAGGCTAAGAAAAGGGAAGCACATCATGAAACAAGGAAATGTGCACAAGATAAAGGGGAAAGAATTTTCTAAATGTGACTATATTTGGCTTAATAAATAGGTTACTCCTCAACTTAATATTTGAAAATGACACTTTGTTAAAAGAACCACAAACACAACTATATGGACACAGCTTCCAAAATAACAATTTGAAAAATCTGTAGGGGCTCTCGGGTGGCTCGGTCTGTTGGGTGTCTGGCTTTTGGTTGCAGCTCCAGTCACGATCTCAGAGTCCATGAGTTTGAGCCCCGCGTCACGTCCCGTGCTGACGGTGCAGAGCCTGCTAGGAATTCTTGTGCTCTTCACTCCTCCCCTTCTTGTCTCGCTCATTCTCTCTCAAAATAAATACACAGGGGCGCCTGGGTGGCTCAGTCGTTTAAACGTCCGACTTCAGCTCAGGTCATGATCTCGCGGTTCGTGAGTTCAAGTCCCGCGTCAGGCTCTGTGCGGACGGCTCAGAGCCTGGAGCCTGTTTCAGATTCTGTGTCTTCTCTCTCTGACCCTCCCCCGTTCACGCTCTGTCTCAAAAATAAATAAACGTTAAAAAAAAAATTTTTTTAAATAAAAAAAAATACACAAACTTAAAAAAAAAAGAATGAAAAATCTCTAGGAAATCGGTCCCTAATATCTTTAAATACATAAAAATCATCACCGATTACTTGATAGAGCTATTTCATAAAGACATTTTGTTTTCCACGCGATGAAACTTTCAGAACCTTGACAGTTTTATCTTTAAAAGAATTATAAATAATTCTGAGAAGATACACTTAGAACGCAGTGTTTTTATTTGTGATGGGCTCTCTGTAGGGGACAGGCCAGATGACTTCTTGAGGGCCCTCATTAGTGTTTTCTGTTATGGTTTCTGGAGAAGGAGCACGTGTGGGCAGTCATCCACCCTCTGCCCTCACAGGGCACCTTAGGGAGAGCCAGTCTCTGACAAGGGGAGAAGCTCAGGTTGAAGGGTAAAAAGCGAGGGATTTGGTTTGTGACTGTCATGGAAGATCTCCACTTAAACGTCCACGTCCTCTTTTTTCAATTTCAGAAATCATGTTTACAAAAAACTTTTTTTAATGTTTATATTTATTTTTGAGATAGAGAGAGAGCATGAGCAGGGGAGGGGCCGAGAGGGAGACACAGAATCCGAAGCGGGCTCCAGGCCCTGAGCTGTCAGCACAGAGCCCGACACGGGGCTCGAACTCCTCAACAGCGAGATCATGACCTGAGCCGAAGTGGGCCGCTCAACCGACTGAGCCACCCAGGCACCCCCAGAAATCATGTTTTAAATGGAAATGCCTAAAATTCTGGCATGTTCCCTCAACTCTCCTTTAGTCCCCATGGTCTTCTAAGCAACTGTCCCCACAGCTTCAATTTTGAAGAGGTACAAAATACACTTGCTTTTAGGGTTTATTTTCAGTTTTCACGAGAAGTTGATACATCATATACCCATATAACTAACCTAATCAAGTATATAACATTTAAGTCATCTCAGAAAGTTCCTTCATCCTCCCTACCAGTTACTTCCCACCCACCACAGGCAACCACTATCCTGATTTACATCCCCATAGATCAGCTCTGCTGGCTCCTGAATTCAAAATTAAAAAGGTAAGAAGTCTGGGTATTGGCTTCTATTGCTCAGTGTTTTTGAAATGAATTCATATTATAGAAGTAGTTCAGTCTTACACATGGCCAAGTTATATTCCACTGCACCCATTCTCCTACAGATGTACTGATGGACATTTGTTGTTGTTGTTTTTGTTTTTGGACATTTGTATTGTTTCCAGTTTTGGTTACCGTGAATAAAACTGCTATAAATATTCTTGCATTTTTTTTTTTTTTTGATCTATGGTTTTACTTCTCTTGGATAATCCCAGGAACAGGATTACAGGGTAATAGCACAGGTAAATGTTTAACCTTAAATGTAAGAAACTGCCAGACTATTTTCCAAAGTGGTTATCATATCATTTTACATTCCCTCACACAACATAAGAGAGCTCAGATGTTCTACATCCTAGCCGTCGTTGGTAGGGCCAGCCTTTCTAGGAGGTATGAAGGGGTATCTACTGTGATTGTCTTTTAACATACGAAACTGTCATATCCTCTCTGCACGGACTCAAGAGACATGAAAGTACATGTCCACAGAAAGATCTATATAAAGATGCACACAGAGCTTTATTCATAGTAGCCCAAGTGTGAAAACAGCCCCGGTGCTCATCAGCATGAGAGCGGCTGAGCGGGCTGTGTGTGGTGTATTCAAGGTTCACACAAGGGAATACTATCCAACAACGGGAAGGAATGAAGTTCTAGTCAGACGACAACATGGACTAATCTCAAAAACATGCTGAATGACAGAATCTCACATAAAAGAGTAATACTGGGATACTGTATGATTCCATTTATATGAAGTTCTAGAAAAGGAGAAGCTAATTTACAGTGAAAAGATGTCTAAACAGCGGTAACTTCTGGGGGAAGGTGGGTGTGGTGACTGAATGGGAAGACGCGAAGACGCAGGAGAAAATTTTCTGGGGTGATGGTAATATTTCATATATTGATGGGGGTTGTGTTACACAGATGTATATGTTTGTCAGAACTCATCCTGTGAAACACAAGATTCATGCATTCACTGTATGCAAACTTTACCTCAAAAATGTAAATAAATTTTAAATTCTAGTTAAGTATACATATGCTGAAGTGCTTAGGATGAAATAACATATGCAAATTAACTTAAGATACATGAGAAATAAGATGGATGGATGGATAGAGAGAGACTGTTGGAAGGACAGAAGTGTGGTAAACAAACCCAGCAAAATGTTAATTGTAGGGTCCCAGAAGTGGGTATATGGGATTCACTTTACATTCCAACTTCTTCTGTATGTTTCAAAATTTTCACAATAACATTTTGGTAAAAATAGTAGGGGAAGGGAGGGAATATGAGGGTAATATAACAAGTTGGTTACATCCTTGTCTCTTAAGCTAGAAAGTCAGTGGACTGTGTCTAGTCAATAAGTGGAGGAGACAGGAGACTTGTATTCCGCTGTAAGTAAAAGTTTTTTGTTAAAACTATGTACGTACTTTAGCTAAAAACAATTCAGAAAGAATTTTTAAAACCACCAAACTGCCAATTATAGAGATCGTACCAGTCACACTTCCACCAATAATATGTGAGTTTCTATATCCCCGTAACTTCACTATTCATGGGTATTAGCAATATACATATATATATATTTTTTTTTCCTCAATTTGATATGTGAAAAATGATGTTTTGTTTTAATTTGCACTTTTTTTTTTTTAACGTTTATTTATTTTTGAGACAGAGAGAGACACAGCATGAACAGGGGAGGGGCAGAGAGAAAAGGAGACACAGAATCGGAAGCAGGCTCCAGGCTCTGAGCCATCAGCCCAGAGCCCGACGTGGGGCTCGAACTCGCGGACCGCGAGATCGTGACCTGAGCTGAAGTCGGACGCTTCACTGACTGAACCACCCAGGCGCCCCTGCACTTCTTAATTAGAGATGATGTTGGACATCTTTTCATACATACTATATTTTCTACACACTGCTTTTTCACGCCCAGTACTCATTTTTCCACTGGGTTATGGGCTTTTGTTATCGATCTACAAAAGCTCATTTTGTCTATATCTCTCTATATGTCTCATCTCTTTTTCTATCATATGCTACAAATGTTTTCACCCATTTGTCATTTGTCTTAATTTCATTTGCAATGGCTTTTTGGCCAGGAGAAATTTCTTCATTTTTATATCACAAGAGCTACTCATCTTTTTCTTTGTGGCTTATGGTTTTGTATCTTGCTTTTAAAGTACTTTCCTATTCTAAGACTACAAAAAAATTTTCTCCTGTTTTCCCTTGTTATTACTTTTGCGGTTTTAATGAATTATTTTCTTAAGCTAGAAATGTGCTTAACAGTGAGTGCAGGGAAACCAGCACCCACATACACGATTACATAAATGAAATGTAAATTGCTACAAACATTTAAGAAGCGGATATGATCGCATACATTATAAAATTAAAAACATACATACCACACAGCCTAACAATTCTACTTTTAGGAACCCATCTATTCTATAGAAATAAGAGCACGAGCATGTAAAGATAAACAAACCAAGATGTTCACTGAAGTTCTCCTGCCAAAAGAAGAAACAACTAACGGGCCATCAGCGAAGAAACGATTAACTGAATTATGGCGCAGCTATACTATGGCATATCCATAGCCAACATCTATATGTATTGACTTGGAAAGCCAGCAGTATGTCAAGGGCAAGTGAAAAGAGCAAGCTGCAAATTAAAAAATGTCAACTGCATCAAACTCTGAGCGTGTGTGTGTATACGCATGTGTGTGTGTGTGCCCGCGCGCGCGTGTCTGCATGCGCATGTGCTTATTTAAGCCTAAGAAAATGTTAGGAAGGGTACAATGCTACATCAGGATAGGAGGAATGGTAGTGTCACAAAACTGTATTTCTCCTGAAATTAAAAAGAAAAATGTTAACTATTTTTAAAAAGTAAATCAATGAAAATACTAATGCTTAGGGCCTGTCCCAGAATGTCTGATTAAAAAAAAGAACTGCAGAATGGAATCTGTATTAGGTAAAGAACACGTGGACAGTTAAACTTACTGGACTCTTCTACATCCGTAGAGGATGACTTCTCCTTTAAACTCAACCATGGGGACCTTGTCTGATTGGATACAAAGAGCACCTTTTCCCACCAGTCTCCAGCTCTACACCTGGTTTGAATTCCTAGGAAACTATATTTGCATAACTTTGGCCTTGCCTTTCCCATTTCCTTAGCAAGGAGTCTTAGCTGGTCCTCCACCAGCAAAACTTCTTTAATTATACACAAAATTTATAAAGTACATTTTAATAGAAAGAGAATTTACTGCTTTATGCAGATCTTCCAAACCCTGCTTCCTCCACCAAAAAACTCAGAAAGATGATCATGTGGAACTAAATTTGGATACTTGTGAATCCAATTCACAAGACTTAACGCCAATTTGGGCACATCTTTTATTTTTGATGTCAATTTCATTGGCCTTTATGTTGTCAATATAAAATGATATGCACTATGCTTTTTTCCCCCTTAAATTCTATTTTGTCTGATATAAATTACTGCCATCTCTCCATCTGTTTTATTCAGTCTGATAAATAGATCTTTCCAATTTTGGAGTAATTTTTACCTCCCACTATTTTGTGTTAGGTCAGCCTCTTACAAACATTGTTATTGTTGGATTTTATTTATGGATCTAAATGGAGAACATTTATGCTTCCAGTATGTCTGGCTTTTTATATGCCTCTTTTCTCTCTTCATGTTTACCTTTATTCTATGAATTAAACTCAAATTTCATAATTTTAATTCTACAAGTGCCTCAAACATTTCAAGAACACCATTAAAACAATAATAATTACACAATAACATGAAGACAACATTTATCTATTTATTCTAATCTGAAACAAAATAAGGTATTTAGTGCTTTCCCCCATCTTCCTCCCTTCCCTTTCTCATTATTTATTCATCTTTCTCCCATCTCTCTTCTCTCTTATGTTCCACTGTTTGATTTAATAAATTGGTAATTATTTTTCTTGTTGCAATGACTGTAGGCAACCACCCAAGGCAAATGCCTTCAAAGGATTAGGAAAAAGGCAAACAGCAGATGAAACAGGATGTCAATATGGAACTACCTGAGTGTCAGTTTCAGCTGAGGATCCAAGAATGTTGTCAAAATGGCTCGTAAACCTTAGCTCTAGCAAAAAAAAGGTTACAGATAAGGAGAGTTCAGAAAAGGACCTCCTTTCCCCACCCTGACCTAGGAAAAGAAGCTTCAACAAGACCACATGGAGCACGTGGGACATGTCTTCCAGACCTAGGGAGTCCTAGAAGACCAGTGACTGACTCAAAACTGAGAAATCTTGAGAAAGTACAGGTTTTCTGGTTAGTTGCTCTGGTGGCAGACTGAAATGGGTGGTGACTATGCTGCGATTGGCCTGCACTCCCAAGTTTCTGGTGGTAAAGGGTGCATGTTTTCCATGGACCATTAGCTAGAGATGGAGGTTGTCTTAAATCCTGTTCAAGAGGGCCACCTGGAGGTAAGGGGACCAGAGAAGAAAGATGTCCAAGGGGGAGGGAGTTGTAAGTGACTACTCAGAAGAGAGATACATTTGCCTTTTTCAAGAGAAGTGAAGATGAGATAATCCCAAGAATACTGGTGACAGGGTGGCAGACTGCTTCTAAAATGGCTCCCAACGATCCTGATTTCCTGGTATTCATGGTCCGTGTACCGCCCTCTTCTTGAGCGTGGGCTATATCTAGTTACTTACTTCCAATGAACGGAATATGGCAAATATGGTAGGGTGTCATTTTCAAGATTGGGTTACAAAGGACTGTCACTTCCATCTCTTTGACTCTTGCCCTTTTGCTCTGGAAGCCAGCCGCTATTATGAGTTGCTCTATGGAGAGGTCCATGTGGCAAGGTACTAAGGGAGGGCTCTAGCCAACAGCTCATGAAGAAATGAGGCCATTAGGTCATTAATGCTTGAGAAACTGAATCCTGCCAACAACTACTGGAGTGAGTTTGGAAGCGAATCTATCCCTTAGACACGCCTTAGGATGACTGTGATCTTGTGAGAGACACAGACGTAGAGGGTCCAGGTAAGCCTTGCCTAGAGTCCTGATCCACAGAAATTGTGATAATAAGTGTGTGTTGTTTTAAGCTGTTAAGTTATGAAGAAATTTGTTATGTGGCTAAAGGTAATTAATACTGGGTGGCTCTGAAGGAGCTACAAAAGCGCTCATGAGCAGAACAATCAGCTCTAACAGGTGCAAAATCCAGCTAGCAATCAGCACCAGCTCACAACAGTTATAGTAAGTTCCACTAAAATCTTTCTTGCCACCTTCTTCCCCACCTCATCACTAGAGGGTTGAAGAATGCTAGAAGAGCAGTCAGTATGGTAGTAAAGTCAGAAAAATTAGTTGACCTTTCCTTCCCACTGTAGTAGGCCAACCTACTTCAGGAGTTATAAGCTTCTTTGGAAGGGAGAAATTTTGGCTTTAAAGACAGTTTGGACTTTTAAATTACTAACTGACCATATTAACTATTGAACTTGGTCTGCTTTTATGACTAGAACTGATTTGGGGGCTTTTCATTAGCAGAGAATGACCAGAACAGATACAGGATCTTATCCAGAGGGACAGGGACAATCTAGCATCACATAATGGCTTTGAACACAGAGTAGAAGCAAAACAAAGCTTCAAACAAGTAAAATGAGGAATGAAGACACAGCAGCTAAATCACAGAGAAAGAACAAAGGTGGGCGACAGGTCGAGATGAACACCAAGTAACACGCGAAACAAAGACAAGAGAAAATCAGCCCAGGCTAGATCCCACCTTCTGTAAATGGTAGTTTCCTAACCCAGAGGCTCCCATGGATGCTGAGAAGTTCACACAGTTAATGGCAACCATGATGTCTGTGTTAATTTCAATTTAAAAATCAGTAAATACACTTAAACCTGTCAGAATGGCCAGAATAACAAGTGCCAGCAAGGATGTCAGGAAAAAAGAACCCCGTTCATTGTTGGTGGGAATGTAAATTGGTACAATCGCTGTGAAAAACGGTATGGAGATTCTTCAAAAAATTAAAAATAGAACTACCAAATGATTTAGTAATTCCACTACTGAGTATTTACCCCCAAAAATGAAAACATTAATTCAATAAGATATATGCGCCCATGTTTACTGCAGCATTATTTACAACAGCCAAGATACAGAAGCAACCCAAGTGTCCGCCAATAGATGAATGGATAAAGAAGATATTGTATTTTTACAATGGAATATTATTAAGCCGTAAAAAGGATGAGATCTTGTCATTTGAGACAACATGGATGGACTTAGAGGGTATTATGCTAAGTGAAATAAGTCAGAGAAAGACAAATACCATATGATTTCACTTACTTGTGAAATCTAAAAAACAAATGAATAAATAGCAAAATCAGACTGATAAATACAGAAAACAAACAGATGGCCGCCAGAGGGGAGGGAAATTAGGGGATGGGCAAAACAGGTTCAGGGGAGCAGGAGGTCCAAGCTTACAGTTATGAAATGAGTAAGTCATGGCAATAAAAGGGAATATAGTCAATGCTATTGTAATGGTGCTGTATGGTGATAGATATAGCTATACTTGTGGTGGGCACAGCATAACACAGAGTTGTCAAATCACTGTGTCATGTACCTGCAACTAATGTAACATTGTGTGTCAACTATACTCAAATAATAATTAAAAAAAAGCATACAATACATATTATTAAAAAAATCAATACTAAAAAAATCAATAAATATATTTTCTAATATTGAACGGTATAAGACCCTCTGTACCTCCTGAGCAAATATGTACACGATAGTAAATATTAGATCGCTCTGTTCATGGTTCAGATATGCAGTCAGGTTCATCACTCAACTGAATACAGCTAGCTAGCTACTTGTGGGTTTGCCTGCTAATCTGTTCTAATTTTTATTTTTACTTTATACCCAGAACAAACTGCTGGTTAAAGACTGAAAGCTAAGAAAGCAAAAGGAAAACGGATACTGAAATAGAAGTTAACAAAGAGCATAAAATGGTAATAATCTTGTACACATAAAATTATTCTTTTTTTTTTTTTAATTTTTTTTTTCAACGTTTATTTTTATTTTTGGGACAGAGAGAAACAGAGCATGAACAGGGGAGGGGCAGAGAGAGGGAGACACAGAATCGGAAACAGGCTCCAGGCTCTGAGCCATCAGCCCAGAGCCCGACGCGGGGCTCGAACTCACGGACCGCGAGATCGTGACCTGGCTGAAGTCGGACGCTTAACCGACTGCGCCACCCAGGCGCCCCCTAGATAAAATTATTCTTTAGAGGGGTGCCTGGGTGGTTCAGCCAGCTAAGCATCCAACTTTGGCTCAGGTCGTGATCTCACGGTTCATGGGTTTGAGTCCTGTGTTGGGCTCTGTGCTGACAGCTCAGAGCCTGCAGCCTGCTTCAGATTCTGTGTCTCCCTCTCTGGTCCTCTCCTGCTCATGTTCTCTCTCTCAAAAATAAACACTAAAAAAAATTAAGAAATTATTCTTTTGAAAATGGAATTTATCTTGTCAATTTCAAGATTCTCCATTTAAACCAGCACTGAAAGGAGAAAAAAACAATAGTGACAAGTATATTCCAATCTAGCATTTTATTTTAAAAAGTTAAATTATACCTTAAAAAGTTAATTATACCTTAGGATTATAATTTTAGTGATGATCTTCTCATGTCTTTTATATATAGGCACAAATATTTTACATAAATGGGAAGTATCACAGAAGCTGTTTTATCTTGGGATCCTTTTTCTTTTAAACAGAGATGTATGTTTGTTTATTGACTGAGTGAGTAGAGGCTTACCTCCAACAACCTTCCCCAGATTTACTTATTCTCAGGCAATCGTTATTTAAGAACTATGCTTTTTTCTCGGGGTGCCCGGGTGGTTCAGTCAGTTAAGCGTCCGACTTTGGCTCAGGTCATGATCTCATGGTTTCACAAGTTCGAGTCCCACATCAGGTTCTCTGCTGTCAGCACAGAGCCTGCTTCAGATCTTCTGTCCCCCCACACCACCCTTCCCCTACTCTCTCCCTCTAAAAAAAAAAAAAAACCAAAAACACAAAAACTTACCTTTATATATATAATCATCTACAAAAGTTTTATATACACAGGCAGAATGACGGGGACTATGGTGTTTCACACAGCACACACATGCACAATTGTATTTTATAAAATTCTCTGCATCGTGAAAGGTCCTTGACGTCAACTGGCTGCATAACAATCCAATAATTAGACAACCTACAATTTAATCAAGTTTTCCATGAAAGATGGGTATTGACTCTACTTTTAGTGTTTTTGCCCTTTATTTTTATTTATTAAAAAAAATTTTTTTAATGTTTATTTATTTTTGAGAGAGAGAGAGAAACAGAGTGTGAGTAGGGGAGAGGCAGAGAGCGAGGGAGGGAGACACAGAATCCAAAGCAGGCTCCAGGCTCTGAGCTGTCAGCACAGAGCCCAACGTGGGGCTTGAACTCACAGACCGTGAGATCATGACCTGAGCTGAAGTCGGATGCTTAACTGACTGAGCCACCCAGGCGCCCCTGCCCTTTATTTTTTTTTTTTAAATGTTTATTTATTGTGTGAGAGAGAGATAGAGAGAAAGTTCTTCAACAATCAGTTCTTCAGACCCCTCTCGCTCTCCCTCTCTCTCAGGGGGAGGGCAGAGAGAATCCCAAGCAGGCTCCATGCCCGGTACAGAGCCCGATGTGATGCGGGGCAATCCTACAACCTTGAGATCATGACCTGAGCTGAAATCAAGAATCAGATGCACACAGATGCCCTGTTTTTTCCCTTTAAAAAAGGCTATAATAAACATACTTAGATTTTTATGCACTGGTGCTCCTATTTCCAGGAGACAGATTTCTAGGAGTGAGACTGTTGGATCATAGATTTTTCATTTTAATAGAGATTGCCAGACTGCTTTCAAAAAAGGCTGTAATCATTCACATTTCCCCTAAGGTATGAAAATGACCTCCCTTCCAATATTTGACAGCATCAGGTATTACTGCTCTTTTAAATTGGCATTTCCCTGATTAATGGTGAGGTTAAGCATGTTTTCATAGGTGTACGGGCCATTAGGATCTACCCTTCACTGAAGTGCCTCTTCATCTGATTTCTGCATTTCTCTACAGAAGTCTTTTTACTGTTCTCTCAAAATACACTGACCTGGGATCTGTAATCTCTACTGCAAATGTATGTTTCCATTACATAACATGCCTACTGAAACATCTTCTAGAGTTCCAGAAAGCACAGCACAGCCCCTGGCACGTCCCCCCTCACCGCCTCCCTCCACAGCCTCCCTTCCCTGCTACACTCACTCCCTCGGTGCTCCCTTCCAAGCTTTTGAATGCCATGTACACGTGCACGTGGATGAGTCTCCTATTTCTACCCCTGAACTCCCGACCTCCCTTCTGAGAGCGCCAGGGTCACGTGTCTGAGCGGCTCCCGGGCATTCCAAATTCAAGAGGTCTAAGAACAAACTCTTAGTCTCAGGGCCCCACCCGCTCATGTTTCATTCCCCATGTAAATGGCATCACCGCCCACCCAGCTGCTCCCAGTGGAGACTCCCTCTTCATACAGATCTACCCCATCTATCACTAAGTCCTTTCAATTACACCCCCCGAATATATCACTGAACTAACTAACCACCTCCTTCTGGATTCGCCACTGTCCCCTTGGTCCACCCCACCCTCACTGAATGCCTGCACTTCCACAAAAGCCTCCTGACGGGGCCTTCTGCATCCTTCCCCCAAGCCCTCCACCTCTGCCCCCAACAATCAGTTCTTCAGACCCTAAACATAAGTCAGATTATGTCATTCTGCTCAAAATTCCCCAATGACTTTCCATATTTTTAGAAAGCCTATACTTATTACTAAAACTGAGACCCTACACAGTATGAATTTTGTCTACCCCCTGGAACTCTCTCTCCTGCCCACTCCCCCTTGTCCCAGCTCATTCCCTATCAGAACTCATCTGCCTTCTTGCTCTTCCTTGTAAATGCCAAGCTCCTTCCTACTTTCCCCTCCAGAAAGTTGTAACACTCTCTTCCACAGGATGTTCAACTCTTCCCAAATGTTACATTTTGAAAAAACCCTCCCTTGAGCTGCAAAGACAGACAGACAGACAGACAGACAGACACACACACACACACACACATACACACCATCAAATCATATGCTATCCTTTTACTTTGCTTCAACTTTTTCCACAGCTCTTATGATTATGTTAAATTACATATTGTTTTGCTTATTTATCCATCTGTTGCCCTTAAACTAAAATGTAAGCTTCATGAGGACAGAAAACTTGTCCACCTCTTTCACTGCTGTCCTTAGCACCCAGAGTGCTGTCTGGCACAAAACAGGAATGCAGCAATTTTTTTCTTAAAAAAAGAATGAGTAAAATATTGTTTTATTATCTACTTTTTGACACGAATCATTGTAAAGCTAGCCTGTCTGCCCTGAAAACAACCAATGTATAGCTGTAGTTCATTAGGTTTTAATGTTGTATATTTTTATGTCAACATACCCTAACTTCATATTCCATTCTTTGTTAAAGGACATTTGGGTTTTTTCCACGTTTCTTTTTGCCATTACAAATCGTGTTAGTGTGAATATTACTGTCCACGTCTGCTGGTATACATGGTTAAGTTTCTCCAGGGTACACAACTAGGATTAGAAATGCTGAGTCAAGGGGCGCCTGGGTGGCGCAGTCGGTTAAGCGTCCGACTTCAGCCAGGTCACAATCTCGCGGTCGGTGAGTTCGAGCCCCGCGTCGGGCTCTGGGCTGACGGCTCAGAGCCTGGAGCCTGTTTCCGATTCTGTGTCTCCCTCTCTCTCTGCCCCTCCCCCGTTCATGCTCTGTCTCTCTCTCTGTCTCAGAAATAAATAAATGTTAAAAAAAAAAAATTAAAAAAAAATGCTGAGTCAAAAGATACACGAAATTCAACTTCACATCACAAAGTTGAATTGTTTTTCAAAGTGGTTGGACCAATTTATATTCTCTCGGTGGTATACAAGAATTCCTGTTGATTCACATCCTCTCCAATATATGATCTGGCAAATCTCTTAATTTTTGGTAATCTCAGTATGATCTTAATTTGCATTTCCCTAATTACTAATAAAGTTGAACATCTTTTCATAAATTTGTAGGCCTTAGGTATTTCTCCTGTGAAATGGCTTTTCATGTCATTTTGCCCATTCTTCTATCAGGCTGTTTGTCTTTTTCTGACTGATTCATTCTGTATACTAAAGCTTTATTGGTTCTGTGTGTAGCAAGGATCTTTTCCCAGTGTGTGACTTATATTTTCAAGTTCATCAGAGGATTATTTTGTTGTTGTTGAACAGAGCACTTGACTTTAATATACTCAAAGTTATTAATCTTTACTTTCATGGATAGCCCCTTCTGTGTCTTCACGGGAAATTCTTCCCATTCCAGGGACATAATATATTTCCCCATATGCCCTAAAAGCTTTTCACTCTTTCATCTATGTAGAAATGATTTTGTATACTGTGTGAAATACAGATCTAATATTTATTTTTTTTTATTTTTTATTTTTTTATTTTTTCAATGTTTATTTATTTTTGGGACAGAGAGAGAGACGGAGCATGAACGGGGGAGGGGCAGAGAGAGAGGGAGACACAGAATCGGAAACAGGCTCCAGGCTCTGAGCCATCAGCCCAGAGCCCGACGCGGGGCTCAAACTCACGGACCGCGAGATCGTGACCTGGCTGAAGTCGGACGCTCAACCTACTGCGCCACCCAGGCGCCCCCAGATCGAATATTTAAATCATAATAGTCTCTCCACATCCCCTTCCTCTATCTGCAATGCCACCCTCGTCACATATCGTGGTTCCATAATCTGTGGACCAGTTTCTAAGTAACCTTTCTGTTCTACTGTTTAATGCATCTCTCCCTGAGACAAACTTTGTCTACTACTAACTACTTTTTGAAGAATTCTACATTTCGATATTTGGTAGGCTAAATCCATCATGTTATTCCGATTCAGAAACACCCTGTCTTGGCTTTCCACCCTTCTATATACATTTTAAAGAAGAGCAACAAAAAGAAAACATTATTTACAAACAAACACACACATTTATAACAGCAGTAGAAAGTATAAGATACTTAAGGATATATTTAAAAAGATGTGCATAGAAAATTATAAAGGGGTGCTTGGGTGGTTCGGTTGGTTAAGCATCTGACTTCGGCTCAGGTCATGATCTCAGTTTGTGAGTTCGAGCCCCGCATCAGCTCTGTGCTGACAGCTCGGAGCCTGGAACCTGCTTCAGATTCTGTGTCTCCCTTTCTCTCTGCCCCTCCTCTGCTCGTGCTCTTTTTCTGTCTCTCAAAAATAAATAAATGTTGAAAACAAAAATTAAAAAAAAAAAGAAAATTATAAAACAACTTAAAAACATTTAAGCAAGCCCAAATAATGGAAAAATAGACCACATTCACGTTTTAGAAACCTCAATATTATTAGATACCAATTCTCCCCATATTAATCCATAGATATAATCCAAATCCAATCAAAATCTCAATATAGTTTATTGTGAATGTCAACTGTTTGCCCCCATTCCTTGATTGCAAGCATACAGAATTTTAATACAAGATGTAAGACTTTGACCAATGTATGTCTTGGAACCCAAAACGTGGCAAGCCTTATCTATTTCTAGTGTTAGAAGTTTTTTTTTCCCTATTAAAGTCTAGAACATTTCATTATAATTCTGATAATCAGTTTTGAACTGTCTGTCCTATCTTCTTCTAGAGTTCATGTTATTTGCAACTGACTTTTTCTGAAATAGATTTGATGCTTAATTATCATCTCTTTCCTTATATTTATCTCTAACCACTTCTTTTGCTTTTTAGGTATGTTCCACGAAGTCTGTTTTCTGTTTGGCTATTTTTCGTAACACTGATTCTGCTTGCTGGTTGGGAATGTCTATGTACTCTCTACTCTGGCCTTACTTAATACTCATTATTTACATACATTTTTCTTTAATGGAAAAAACATTTGAGGAACGCAGATGTGGTAGACTACCAGAAAAAAGGACTTTGGACAATCATAAGGCATAGCACAAAGGACTTTTAAAAAGCCTGGGAGAGGGGCACTTGGGTGGCTCAGGCAGTTAAGCATCCAACTCTTTTCAAGTGCACATGGAACATTCTCCAGGAGAGATCATGTGTTAGACCACAAAACAAGTCTCAATAAATTTCAGAACATATTGAAATCCTATCAAGCATCTTTCTTAACCACAATGGTATAAAACTAGAAATCAATTACAAGGAAAAAAAAAGAAAACCCCAAACATGTGGAGGCTAAACAATATGCTACTAAACGACCAATGGGTAAGTGAAGAAATCAAAGGTGAAATAAAAAAATACAGGGAAACAGATGAAAACACAACAATCCAAAATCTTTGGGATGTAGCAAAAGCAGTTCTAAGAGGGATATTATAGTGATGAAAGCCTACCTGAAGAAACAAGAAAAATCTCAAACAATCTAACCACACACCTAAAGAACTAGAAAAAGAAGAATAACCAAAGCCCGCAGTAGAAGGAAGGAAATAATAAAGATCAGAGCAGAAATAAACTATATAGAGATTAACAACAACAAGAACAGATCAATGAAACCAAGAACCGGTTCTTTGAAAAGATAAACAAAATCAACAAACTTTTAGCCACCAGACTCCTCAAGAAAAAGAGAGGACTCAAATAAAATCAGAAACGAAAGAGAAGCGACAATCTACTAAAATACAAAGGATTATAAGAGACTACAATGAAAATTATATGCCAACGAACTGAATAATCTGGAAGAAATGGGTAACTTCCTAGAAACACACAATCTGCCAAACCTGAATCAGCAAGACAGACAATCTTCATAGACCAATTACTAGTAACCAAATTGAATTGGTAATCAAAAAAACTCCCAACAAACACCAAGTCCAGGACCAGATAGCTTCCACAGCTTAATTCTACCAAACATTTAAAGAAGAACTAATATTTTTTCTTCTCAAACTATTCTGAAAAATAGAAGAGAAAGCTTCCAAATTCATTCCACGAAGCCAGTATTACCATGATATTAAAACCAGACAAAGTCATTACAAAAACACAAACAACAAAAACTTCACTATAGGCCAACCTTGATGAATACAGATATAAAAATCCCCAACAAGATATTAGCAAACTGAATTCAATAGTATTTTAAAAGGATCATTCACCACAATCAAGTGGGATTTATCCCAGGAATGCCAGGATGGTTCAGTAACTGCAATGTGATCCATTACATTAACAAAATGAAGGATAGGGGTGCCCGGGTGGCTCAGTCGGTTGAGTGTCGGACTTCTGCTAAGGTCATGATCTCATGGTTCATGAGTTCAAGCCCTGTGTCGGGCTCTGTGCTGACAGCTCAGAGCCTGGAGCCTGCTTCGGATTCTGTGTCTCCCTCTCTCTCTGCCCCTCCCCAACCTGCACTCTATCTCTCTCTCAAAAAGAAACAGTAAAAAAAAATTTTTTTTAAATGGAGGATAAAAACTATATCATCTCAATACAGAAAAAGCATTTGGCAAAATCAAACATTTTATTCATGCTAAAACTGTCAACAAAGTGGCTTTAGAGGGAACATACCTCAACATAAGGTCATGTGACAAACCCACAACTAACAGAATACCTAATGGTAAAAAACAGAGCTTTTCCTCTTAAGATCAGGAATGAGTCCAGGATGTCCATGCTCACCACTTCTAGTCACACAGTACTAGATGTCCTAGCTGCAGCAATCAGACAAGAAAAAGAATAAAAGGTATCCAAATTGGTTAAGGAATAAGTAAAATTGTCATTATCTGCAGATGACATGGTATTGTATATAGAAAACCCTAAAGACTCCATCAAAAAACTAGTATAATAGGGGCGCCTGGGTGGCTCAGTTGGTTAAGCATCTGGCTCTTGGTTTCAGCTCAGGTCACGATCTCAGTGTGTGAATTCGAGCCTCCTATGTTGGGCTCGGTGCTGACAGTGTGGAGCCTGCTTGAGATTCTCTCTCCCTCCTTCTCTGCCCCTCCCCTGCTTGCTCATTCTGTCTCTTTAAAAAATAAATAAAACTTAAAACAAAAATTAAAGAAACTACTAGAATAAATGAACTCAGTAAAGTTGTAGGAGACAAAATATACTGAAATCTGTTGCGTTTCCATATACTAATAATGATGTAGCAGAAAGAAAGATTAACAGTCTTATTTACAATTGCACTAAAAAGAATACCTGGAAATAAATTTAACCAAGGAAGTGAAAAGACCTGTATACTCTGAAAACTATAAAACACTGATAAAAAAAAAAATTGAAGACAACACAAATGGGAAGATATACTGTGTTCACAGACGGAAATAATTAATATTGTTAAAATGTCCATACCACCCAAGCAATTTACAGATTCAATGAATCCTGACCAAAATTATCAGTGGCATTTCACAGAACTAGAATAATCCCAAAATTTGTATGGAACAAGAGACCCCAAATAGCCAAAGCAATTTTGAAAAAGAACAAAGCTGGAGATATCACAATTCCGGATTTCAAGATATATTACAAAGCTACAGTAAGCAAAACAGTATGGTACTGGCACTAAAATAGACACACAGATCAGTGAAACAGAATAGGGAGCCCAGAAATAAACCCATGCTTATATGGGTTTTAATCTATGATAAAGGAAGCAAGAGTTTACAATGGATAAAAGACAGTCTCTTCAATAAATGGTGCTGGGAAAACTGGAGAGTTACATGAAACTGGACCACTTTCATACCAGACACAAAAATAAACTCAAAATGGATTAAAGACCTAAATGTGAGACTGAAACCATGAAACTCCTAAAAGAAAACATAGGCAGTCATCTCTTGAACATTGACCTTAGCAACATTTCCCTAGATATGTCTCCTTAGTCAAGGGAAACAAAAGCAAAAATAAACTACTGGGACCACACCAAAATAAAAAGCTTTCACACAGAGAAGGAAACCATCAACAAAATAAAAAGGCAACCTACTAAATGGGAGTAGATATTTGGAAATGATATATACAATAAAACATCAATATCCAAAAATACATAAAGAGATTCTACAACTCAATAGCATATATATCTTTATTTATTATATATATATATATATATATATATATATATATATTTTTTTTTTTTTTTTCCCAATTAAAAAGTCAGCAGGGGACATGAATAGACCTCTTTCCAAAGAAGACATACAGATGGCCACAAACACATGAAAAGATGCTTAACATCACTAATCATTAGGGAAATGCAAATCAAAAGCACAATGAATTATGACCTCATACCTGCTAGAATGGCTAGTGTCAAAAAGGCAAGAAATAACAGGTGTTGGTAAGGATGTTGAGAAAAGGGAGCCCTTGTACACTGTTGGTGGGAATGCAAATTGGTATAATCACTGTGAGAAAACAGTATGGAGGTTCCTCAAAAAATTAAAAATAGAGAGACCCAGGGTGCCTGGGTAGCCCAGTCGGTTGAGCGTTCGACTCTTGATTTGGGCTCAGGTCACGATCCCAGGGTTGAGCCCCACGTTAGGCTCTGTGCTGAGCATGCAGCCTGCTTAAGATTCTCTCTCCCTCTGCCCCTCTCCCCCACTCACTCTCTCTTCTCTTAAAAAAAAAAAAGTAGACATACCCTATGATTCCAGTTTTTATACTATGGAGAATTTACCCAAATAAAATGAAAACGCTAATTCAATAAGATATATGCACCCTTGTGTTTACTGAAGCATTACTTACTATATAATAGCCAAGTTACTAAAGCAACCTAAGTGTCCACTGATAGGTGGATGGATGAAGAGGATGTGGTATACATATACGGTTATTACTCAGCCATAAAAATGAAATCTTGCTATTTGCAACAACACAGATGGACCTAGAGGGTATTATGTTAAGTAAAATAAGTCAGAGAAAGACAAATGCAGTATTTCACTTACATGTGGAATCTAAAAAACAAAACAAACAAAACAGAAACCATCTTAAATACAGAGAACTGGTGGTTGCATGAGGGGAAGGATCTGGGGGATAGATGAAGGGAATTAAGAGATACAAATTTCCAATTATCAAATAAATACATCACAGAGATGAAAGTACAGGGGAATAGAGTCAATAATATTGTAATAACATTGTATGGTGACAGACGGTAACTACATTTTTTTTTCAACTTTTTAAAATGTTTATTTAATTGGGGCATTCACTTTTGAATGCCCCCTCTCTGTAAAGAGAGCTTTCATACTATTCTTCCTTTCTGATCTTATATTCTAATAAACTTGTGCCTGCTGCTCAATAAATAAACAAACAGACAAATAAATAAATGTTTATTTATTTTTGAGAGAGCAAGAGTGGGGAGGGACAGAGGATCTGAAGCAGGCTCTGTGTTGATAGCATAATGTATAAGATTGGTGAATTGCTGCCATACACCTGAAACTAATATAACACCAAATGCTAACTATACTTCAGAAACCAAAAAAAACCCCAAACACCCAAAGGACTTGGATGCCATTTATGGAAAGAATTTCAGAATACAAGGAAAAAAGTGAAAGTAAGGAAAATAATCATATTGGCTAAAACTAGAACCTGCTCCAACATAATAGAACACTATAAAACAAAGAAGCCAAATCACTAAAGAAGTGAAGGAAATAAATAAGGAGACCAAAATGGAAGACAATTTGCAAAGACATTATTTGCAAAAGGGAAAGCATATTGAACAGAGGGGAACAAGGTAGACACTGATTCACTGACAAGGACAGACAACTAATAAAAGAGGACACTTTAAAGATTAATAGGTTTAGACTATTATTGCGTTTTGCATTCACAAAAAACCTGTGAAAAAGGTTAATCTGTATTCAGTTTCATGTGTACCACCATGTGTGTTGGCAGGTTGGGAAAGCTGGAATAGGGAAGGAAATGACCTTAAAATTATTTACTAAAACTAGTTTGGTTTTTAAAAAAAATGTGCACCATGACCAAGAGACTATTTTGGGAATGCAAGGTAGATTCAACAAATCAAAATCAATCAATATAATATACCATATTAATAGAACAAAAGACAAAGACCACATGACAATCACATTAGACACAGGAAAAACATCTGAAAAACTCTGACATCCTTTCATGATAAAAACATTCAACCAAGTGGGGATAGAAGTGGGAATAGAAGGAATAGAAGGAATAGAAGGAAACAACCTCAAGCTGATAAAGGGCATCAATAAAAACAAAACAAAACAAAACAAAACAAAACAAAACAAAACAAAACAAAACA
>NW_024412416.1:3807971-3827142 GCF_014898765.1 Herpailurus yagouaroundi | reverse complement strand
CAAAACAAAACAAAACAAAACAAAACAAAACAAAACAAAACAAAACACCTCAGCTAACATCATACTTAATGGTGAAAGACTGAAAAATTTCCACGTAAGATCAGGAACACGACCAGGATGTTCACCCGCCATCGCTTCTAGTCAACA
The DNA here is from genome assembly GCF_014898765.1 of Herpailurus yagouaroundi. Taxonomy (NCBI): domain Eukaryota; kingdom Metazoa; phylum Chordata; class Mammalia; order Carnivora; family Felidae; genus Herpailurus; species Herpailurus yagouaroundi. Next base: position 3,826,995 of record NW_024412416.1, on the reverse strand, counting down.
TTGTACTAGAGGTTCTAGACAGAGCATTTAGACTGTTGGGAATGTAAAGTAGTAAAGCGGCATTAGAAAAGAGTCCAGCAGTTTTTCAAAGGGTTAAACACAGAGTAATGATATGACCCAGCAATTCCATTCCTAGGTGTATACCCAAGAGACTGAAAACATGAAGTCCACATAAAAAATTGTATACAAATGTTCACTGTGGCATTATTCATAACAGCCAGAAGCGGAAACAATGCAAATACCCATCAACTGATGAGCGATTTTAAAAAATGTGAAATACCCACCCAGTGGAATGTTATTCAGCTATAAAAAGGGATGAAATGCTGACACTTGTTATACACAGATGAAATACGAATAAACATAATGCTAAGTGAAAGGCCAGACACAAAAGGCCACACAGTCTAGGATTCCATTTATTTATTTATGTATTTATTTAAGTTTAATTTATTTTGGGGGAGACGGAGAGAGAGAGGCAGAAAGAGGCGAGAAAGAGAGTCCCACCAGGCTTGGTACTGTCATTGCAGAGCCCGACGTGGGGCTCAATCCCGTGAATCGTGAGATCATGACCTGAGCTGAAATCAAGAGCTGGACACTTAACCAAAACTAAGCCGTCCATGTGCCCCTATGATTTCATTTAAATAAAATGTCCAGAATGAACACATTCATAGAGACAAAGTAGATTTGTGATTGTCGGGGTCTGGGTGGGTGGGGAGTGACTGCTTAATGAATACAGGGTTTCCTTTTGGGGTGATGAAATGTTCTGGAATTAATGTTAACGGCTGTACCAAAACTTGTGAATATAATAAAAACCACTGAATTGCACAATTTAAAAGGATGAATTTTATGGCACCTGAATTACATCTTAAAACACACACACACACACACACACACACACACACAGATATGTTTATATACTGAGACAAAGTAAGGTATATTCCAAGTATGCAAGTATAATTTAATATTTAATCTACTTATATAATTGATACAAAGGCTAAAAAAGAAAACTTATATGATTATTACAGTGGATGGTAAAAAGACGGTTGGCAAAATTTAACTTAAAAAAAAAAGTTTATTCTCAAGCAGGCTCTGTGCTATCAGCATAGAGCCTGATGTAGGGCTCGAACTCTTGAACCATGAGATCATGACCTGAGTTGAAATCAAGAGCTGGAGGCTTAACACTTTGAGCCACTCAGGCACCCCAAAATTTAACTTCTTAATAAAAATTATTTAAAAAATAAGAATAAAAGAATATTTCAACATAATGAAGACAGCCAAATCCAAATACAGTAATAAAACAAGATATATTCCTAAAAATCAGGAAGGAGGCAAGGATGTCAATTGCCTCCAGTGCTTAACACTGTTCTGGAAGTTCTAGTTAATATATTAAGATAATTCCTACCCCACTTTCCAACAAACAAATATTGCAACAGAAAAGACAAAAGAATCATAATTTGCATATGATTTATGAAAAAGTATATCACTAGAAAAACAGAATTAAAGTATAGCAGGATGACAAATAAGTGAAAAAAAAAGCCTTGGCATGTTATCACCAGAGACCAGATTTGAAAATATAAAAGAAAAAGACTGAATTCAGTCCTTCTACAAATATTTACTAAATGTTTTTTGTGAGCCAGTCACTGTTCTAAGTGTTAAGGATACACCAACAAACAAGAGGCAAAAATCCCTGCCCTCAAGGGGGAAAATAAAACAGCAAATAACTCTAATAAATAAGTAAATTATTTAGTATGTAAGAATATGAAAAAAGAGCTGTACAAAATGAGTCAAGGACAGGGTTGTAATTGTCAACAGGATGGTTTAAAATCTCTCATTGGAAGAGGCAGGCCCGAACAGACTGGAGGGGGTCTGGGTGATGCCCGGAGGAGGGAGCCGGGACAGAGCCCCTGAGGCAGCACTGTGACCCGAGTGTAAGGAACAGGGAGGAGGCTGGGGCTGGGCTAGATCAAGGAAGGGAGGAGGCTGGTCGACCCTCTATGTTAACGGGATGACTGTTGCCCTTGCTGTACCGCTGAAAAGAGACTTTCAGAGGGCAGGGGTGGAGAGGGAGAGCAGCTAGAAATCTACTAGAACAGTAAAGAGACAATAGAGGTATAGACAAGGATGGGGTATAGACAAGGATGGTGGCGGTGGAAGGGTTTGCAACCTGCTTGTACTCTGAAGTTGGAACGAACGGGGTTGGCCAGCACACTAGGTATGGGGAGTAAAAAAAACTGTTAAGTCAAGGATGATGCCAAGGTTCTTATTCTGAGCAACTAAAATTCAGTTTATAAAAGCATCAGCAACAGCAAATGACACCCAGTCATTTTTTTAAGAAGTGTGGTTCCTTTAGGAAGAAAACCTCAAAACTCTACTAGACAGAAAAAAAAATAGAAACATTCCATATTTCTGGCTGGAATGTTTCAATGTTGGTAAAAGCGTCATTTCTCCTCGTATTAATTTACAATTTAATTCACTTCAAACTAAAATTCCATTGAGATTTCTCTTGAAATTCATTCAACGTATTGCTAAAGTCAATCTAGAAAAACAACTAAGTGAAAATGGTTAAGAATACTTATTCTATGCTTTTTATTAAAAATTTTTTAATGTTCATTTATTTTTGAGACAGAGGGAGACAGAGCGCAAGTGGGGATGGGGCAGAGAGAGAAGGAGACACAGAATCTGAAGCAGGCTCCAGGCTCTGAGCTGGCAGCACAGAGCCCGATGTGGGGCTCGAACTCACGGAGTGCATGACCGGAGCCAAAGTCAGCGGCCCAAACGAATGAACCACCCAGGCGCCCCCAAAATACTTATTCTTAATAAAAAGATTACTTCTGAGAAACTTGCTCTTCTCTGCCTAAAATGCTTTCCCCACAATATCCACAGGGCTCTCTCTCCTTCAGATCTCTGAGTTCAAATGCTGTCCTACGAGAGAGGCTTTCCCCGAACACTCACTATACGACACAGCAAGACCCTTGCTTCCTCTGTACCACTGCCCTCACTCCCTATCCCCTTCGACCTCTGGGTCACATTCTGCACTATAAACTCCGCCTGGAGTAGAGGATGTGTCCGATAAATAGCTGTTCAATGAATGGACGAATAAACATCCATTACCAGAGATAAACCACACAATATGCTGGAATGGTTTAGAATACAGGCTGTGGAGCCCAGTATCAGGTTTATCATTTACTGTAATTGGGCAATTTTTAAGATATTTAAAATCTTTCTCAAGTTCAGAAAGTTTTTTCACATGTAAAGACAGGGGGCGGGGGTCATGAACATCAACAGCACAGGGTTATTGTGATGGTATATAAGAAGAAATGGCATACAAGCTCTCAACAATTAATGCTAAGACTTTCATTTAATTCTTCTTCCTTAAAATAAGCCCACTTAAATCAGTTCCCTCAAAATTTCTGTCCCCTACCCTCTTGCACTGTTGGTGGGAATGCAAACTGGTGCAGCCACTCTGGAAAAGTGTGGAGGTTCCTCAAAAAATTAAAAATAGAATTACCCTATAACCCAACAATAGCTGGGTCCCCAGCACTAGTAGGAATTTATCCAAAGGATACAGGAGTGCTGATTCATAAGGGCACATGCACCCCAATGTTTATAGCAGTGCTATCAACAATAGCCAAATTATGGGAACAGCCCAAATGTCCACCAACTGATGAATGAATAAAGATGTGGTGTATATATACACAATGGAATACTACTTGGCAATGAGAAAGAATGAAATTCTGCCATTTGCAACAACGTGGATGGAACTGGAAGGTATTATGCTAAGTGAAATAAGCCAGTCAGAAAAAGGTATCATATGTTTTCACTCATACATGGAATTCAAGAAACTTGACAGAATACCATAGTGGAAGGGAAGGAAAAAATAAGTTACAGAGAGGGAGGCAAACCATAAGAGACTCTTAGATACAAACTGAGGACTGATGGGGGTCAGGGGCTGAGGGGGTGTGGAAAATGGGTGATGGGCATTGAGGAGGGCACTTGTTGGGATGAGCACTGGACGTTGTATGTAAGTGATGAATCATGGGAATCTACTCCTGAGGCCAAGACTACCCTGTGTACACTCTATGTTAGCTAACATGACAATAAATTATTTTAAAAAAATTTGTCCCCTAACTCTAGTTGTAAAAACTATCAGAGGACAGAAGAAAGTAGTATTTGTTTAGGTTCAACCATGTGTTAGGTACCTTTAAATAAGTTCTCTCAGTAACTTTGTGGGGGTAGATAACACTAATTCCACTTTAGAGAAGAAGAGGCTAAGGGAGATTAGGCAATTTGCCCAAGGTCACACAGGTAAGTGGCAGAGCATCATCTGAACCCGTATGTCCTTAGCTCCAGAGCACATGCTCTTTCTGCTCTCCTATACTTCCTATTTCTTCTTTCGTAGGAGTCCCTTAAATATTTGAAAATTACTATCGCTATGTACATCTTTCCTTCTTTTACAAAACATTCACATCTCTTATTATTTCCTTATATGTCTTTATTTCTAGATCCCTCATGGTCAAGAATTCATTCTAGTTTGTTGAGGCCCCTTAACAAACATGGCATCTTATGTTTGAACTGCATGGGACCACATATACCTGAATTTTTTTCAAAAAATATAGTATCGTAAATATATTTTTTCTTCCTTACGATTTTCCTAACAATATTGTCTTTCTCTAGCTTACTTTATTATAATAAACATATATATGTGCTAATCAACTATTTATGTTATTCATAAGGCCTGTGGTCCACAGTAGGCTATTTGTAGTTAGGTTTTTAGAAAGTCAAAAGTTATACCTGGGGGTGCCTGGGTGGCTGAGTCAGTTGAACATCCGACTCCAGGTTTCGGCTCAGGTCACAATCTCACCATTTGTGGGTTTAAGTCCCATGTGGGGCTCCGTGCTGACAGTGCAAAGGCTGCTTGGGATTTGCGCGCGCGCTCTCTCTCTCTCTCTCTCTCTCTCCCTCTCTCTCCCTCTCCCTGTCCCTCCTGTGCTCACACTCTTTCTTTGTCGAAATAAATAAACTTAAAAAAAAAATTTATACTTGGATTTTTGACTGTGGGGGTTGGTGCCCCTAGTCCCTGTCCCCTTGTTGTTCAAGGGTCAACTATAATTATTTTTAAAGGGAACAAAATCTTGCAGACCCCCATAAAATTTTATGATAATGTTCTGAAACATGCACAAAGATAACAATTGTACTCACAACCATATACTATAAAACCACGATTAATTTGTATATCAAGCAGAAATAAAAGGACCTCAATAAAATCCAAATTAATAATATTAATTTGATGTCCTATTGCTTTGTTGAAATTACATCTTGTTTGTCACAACACGAATATGTCTCAGGTTCTAAGGCATGTAGCACCCCTACTTTGCCTTGCGCCGTGTGAGGAGTCCGATTTCACAGCACTTCTCTCTACTTGAACCTTAGTCCATCTTGACATCATTAGGTGACCAAGTAAGATTTGGGAATTAAAGAAAAAAGAGCACCTGGGATAATGTGAGGTCTTTGTTTTGGGGGGTGACTGGCCGGATAGTAATTTTTTACTAAAATAGGAAAACTTGAGGGGCGCCTGGGTGGCTCAGTCGGTTGAGCATCTGACTTTGGCTCAAGACACGATCTCGCAGTTGGTGAGTTTGAGGCCCACATCCGGCTCACTGCTGTCAGTACAGAGTCCACTTCAGATCCTCTGTCCCCCTGTCTCTGCCCTCCCCTGCTCGTTCTCTCTCACTGTCTCCCTCCCTTCCTCAAAAATAAATAAACATTAAAAGAAAGAGAAATACTTAGGTAGGGAGGGATGACTAGATTAGTTCTGACCACGAACTTGTGGTACCAGGGCTATTAGTCAGAAAACGGAGGTGTGGATTTGAGTCAGGGCCTGAAACAGAGGTCTAGAAGATATTATTCTGAAGATGGTGGCTTGAAGTCGAAAAAGACACTACAAAGGCACAGAGAAATAGAAGAACCTTTCAAGAAAAGCAATACATGAGGGAAGCCAAACAAAGGAAGAGCATTTTTTATTTTTATTTTTAATTTTTTTTAATGTTTATTTATTTTTGAGACAGAGAGAGACAGAGCATGAATGGGGGAGGGTCAGAGAGAGAGGGAGACCCAGAATCTGAAACAGGCTCCAGGCTCTGAGCTGTCAGCACAGAGCCCGACGCGGGGCTCGAACTCACGAACCGCGAGATCATGACCTGAGCCAAAGTTGGACGCTTAACCAACTGAGCCACCCAGGTGCCCCTCGGAAGAGTATTTTTTAAAAGGCAGTATTAAATTCCACCGAGGCAAAGTAAGGATGGAGTGCTCTCTGGATCAGCACATCAGGGTGACCTTTGGGGGAGGGGGAAGAATGAGACAGTAAGAGGACCATTTCTGGTCTGAGGAGAAAGAATTCGTCAAGGGGAAGAGGCTGTTTAGGTCAACCCTAGCACCTGTTAGAGCACTTGGGATATAGCAAAGATTCAAAAAATATTTACTGAATGTTGATGAAAGAAGGAAAAGGGAGGAGTCATGCAAGAGGAGGGTCTTAATAAGCAGCACAGGGAAGAGGTGAAGGGGAGGGAAACAATTTTTTAATCATGTTAAACTCCAGGCTGTTTATGTTCAGAATCCTCGAAATGATAAGAAAAAGTTGTTATTGTGCCCATTTTACAGATGAGTCCATCGAGGCCGAAGGGATTAGGTAACCTACGCGAGGTTACTCATCTACTCAGATGTGGCTTCATCTGCCCACAAGACTCTTGCTCTTCTACTTCACCCTGAAAGGGAACACGTGAAACCTGAAAGTAAGAGAATTTGCTGAAAATGAGGGGAAAGAATCTGAGCTGGAAGAGGACAATGAAAGTATCTCGCCACCAGCAAGAAGAACCATGACCAGCACTGGGGGCCCAGATGAAAGCAATCGGGGGCGGGGGGGGGGGGCAGGCCCAGGCTGCAAGTCTTTGTGATTACAGCCAGTTGCTTGCAGGAGACCATTTGCTGGAGCAGAAAAGGCAGGCGAGAAGAATGGCCAGGAAGGGGCTTCTAGAATGAATGTATCAGAGTAAAAAGGGGGAGAGCAGTTCAAGTGATCATGTGGGTTCCTTCATGTAAGAAGGAAGGGAAGCCCAGAGGCAGTGGACAGACCAAGAGGAAATGGGGAGGTCAAAGGCTTCCAGAGTTTACAGTAACACTGAATGAGAAACAATTTTCACGGACAAAGGAGGAGCCCTCGGTCACCGTCACCTCCATTTCACTTCGGCAAACTTCTCCAACTGCCCACTCCTGGTAAACTGCTCTACTTCTGTAATTTGCTCTTGTGACAACAGAAAAACAAGGGACACGTTTGTTCTGGGTTACCTGATCCCTGGGAGTCAAATAATCTTTGCCCCAGACAAGGAACTTATTAAAAACAAACAGTGGAAACCATACTTCATAACTCTAGCAAAGGCTCTGTCTCTTCCCTCCACCTGGCCTCCCACAAGGTAGAACCAGCAGACCACAGCAGTGACAGAGGGACTGAGCTGGACAACAACCAGAGCTCTTGAATACCTGGTATAACATGAAGATTAACCCAATCGTACCCTTTCTGTTCCAAGATAAGTTCCATTTAGTACAGTGGGGTTCTTCTCTCATAGAAGTGTACTCGTTTTGTGTGAGTCAATCAGCCAGATGTGAGATCTAAAACTGTGCTTACTGTATCTTTTCAGAAAGGTATCTTTTACAGAAACTGAAGAATGCCTTACTATCCTCAATACTAGGTTCTCTCTCTACTGAGGCTGCTGTATCTAGTAATAGCAAGAAGTCTCTTTTTGATTAGACAAAGTGATTTAAAAAGGAAATATAGGGGCGCCTGGGTGGCTCAGTAGGTGGGTCGGGTCACGATCTCACGGTTTCTGAGTTCAAGCCCCACATCGGGCTTTGTGCTGACAGTTCAGAGCCTGGAACCTGCTTCAGATTGTGTCTCCCTCTTTCTGCCCCTCCTCGCTCAAGCTGTCTCTCTCAAAAATAAACATACATTTAAAAAAATTAAAGAAAAAGAAATACAGAACCATTAGAAACGTGTTAGTCCCGTGACTTTACACCCACTTCAGAAACTACCACACTGGGCCCCCCCCCCCCAAGTACAAGTCTTCTGGACTTAACAAAGCCCTTCATCCTCAGTCCTGGATAGCCTGATACCTCCAGGCTAGCCTCACAAACTCAAGAAATCCCCAGAGCTTCAATACTATCATCCAGGGAACACCATGTAGTCAAACACTGTTCTGTAGCTGGATAGTTAAGAAATACATGGAGCTTAATACCCTTAAGAAGGCATATATATGAAGCTATAATTAGCGTCAACAAAGTTGTAGATCCATGTGCAGTTTAAAGATTAGAAGGATGATGAGAGTAGAAACACTATATTTATATACCAAGCCTTTTGAGATCAAGGGAAAAACTGGCCTGGATGGTTAAATGACCTAAAATAATGTAACTTTCTTTTCTTACGTCCATGTGATTTTCATGTAAGACTGTGGCTACAGCAGAATAAAAAGCTCAGGACTGCTAACTCGTCTCCAAAATCCATACACACAAGCAAAACTCACACAGATCAATTTCCCTTTGGCCTAACAGACCAGATCAGTGCTTTTTTCAAACTATAGGTAGTGAAAGTGATTTAGTGAGTTACAACCTGATTTTACACAAAATAAAAATATAAAAATATCAGAATGCATCACATATAATATGATTTGGTGAAAACTTTTTTCTGGTGTGTGTATGTATATATATGTGTGTGTATGAAATTAGTATTTATGGGCTATAGTAAAAAAAAAAGGGGGCGGGGCTGAAAGCCATCAGACTAGACTGCATCAGAATCAAGCAACAACGATGACTCACTGCTAAAATCTAAATATTTTCGAAATTATTGACTTAATCCTCACATCACAGTTCGAGGAAGGAAATAAGAACAGTTATATGCCTTGTTTGAAAATAGCTGGTCTCATTTTGAAAGTCAAACAGAGGTCTAGAGGGAATTAATTTTCAATTCACTCAACATATGCTAATTCTAAAAAAAAAAAATGAACCAAGAATCTGTCATACTGCTCCCTGTGAATAAGCATTTCCTCCTAAGTTAAAGATGCCCTTAGCATAAAAGTTCTATTTCAGTGATAAAGAAAAAGGAAGAAGAGATCTAAAGCGATGAATTTATTTTTTGACATTTTTTCCTACATAAAAATTTTCGAATCTTCTGTGACACTCTTTTTTACATTGCTTACCACCTCTGAACCTAACATACCCAGCACTTCTAACAGCTCTCATCTTAAATACATTTTGCAATAAAAACCTAGAAGTTAATGCTATGCTATCAAGAATTTTCCAGTCCCCATGGAGGTAACTTTGTCGTTACCATGGACTCTCCTATACTTTGAAAACCAGATAACCTCCACTTCTGGGTGGCCTTACAGACTATAATCAGACTTAGAGAATCCACTCAGAGCTCGCATTTCAGTGATCTAGTGGACTGAGTAGTTTATTCAGAGGCCTTTTTTGTATGCCACATAGTCCAACTTAGTTTGCCCCCAAATACTGAAACTATTTGGAACCTCTAGAAATGGCCATCATACTCAGGAATCTGAATAAGGGGTAACAATGACAAGTCCCTACAATGGCTAGAGCCTAGAGCTAACTCATGAAGCCACGAGGAAACTACTGAAAGACACCCACCCACCCACAAAAGCATTTGCTGAGACTTTGCTAGGTTTCTAGCACTGTACAGTAAGGAGTTTGGTGTTCCTGGTAGGTGACTGTTGGGTACTACACTAGCAAACACTTCTTTCATGTACATTTTAACACATGATTACTAGGGAAGAAGAAGGGACAGTGAGTAAGAATTTGATAAACACAAATATTTCACTGAATTTCTTTGGTTACAAGTTAGACAGAACAGATACATCATCTATGATCCTTAACTAGCAAACACTATTTCATGCACGTTTCAATATTTGATTCCAAGGAAAAAAGGGAAAGAGAGTAAGAATTATCATCCTCCCTATTTTACAACGAGGTTATAGTAAAAGATGCCCAAACTTGATAAATTGAGACAGTGGTGGAATGAACTATGTTGTCTTTTAACTCTTGGCTTCGTTGTTCTTCCCAATATCGTAGGAAATCTTGTTCAGGTATCTGGAGGATCCTTCTAAAGGCTTGAGCTCACCAATTTTAGATTACTTCATTCTTTTTACCTCTATGTAGCTCTCTGTGACCATACAGCTATTTACCTAACTGCAGCAAATTCCTAGTGGTAAAAAGATATAATAGAAAAATTCACTTACTACCATAGCTGAGAAGCAATTACATATATGAACGGCAGTGAAATAACACAGGAAAATGCTGTTATAGGGATTAAGAATGCAGTAAACTGGCAAAAAGCTACACAGGCTAGTAGTAGTCCTTATGATTTAGCTTCTAGGCTCTACTGAACCGGTAACTCTCGTTATACCTGCTCTTCAAAGTCTATGTGTTCCATCACACATAAAGGTTTTAGAACCTAAAACTAAAGTCAACACTATGCTATTCATTCAGAATGGATTTTAATGGGCTCTGCTTTCTTTATATGCATAACGGATATCCTATTTACTTTTATACTGCCTTGTGTCAAAGGGCTTTCAAAGACACAGACCAGAGAAAAATAATAACAAATGTCACAATAAACGTTTTCTGACTTGAGAGTGCTGGCCTCCCAGTAGCTTATAATACACACACATACATATACATACATATATATATATATACACACACACATACATATACATATACACATATGTAATATATATAATATACATACAGTCTTCTTACACAGTGCCAAATGCTTCTTCAGTTCCTTCACCTCATCTATTTCCACATTTTTTTAAAGTTTATTTTTATTTATTTTCAGAGAGAGCGTGTGTGTGGGAGGGGTAGAGAGAGAAGGGACAGAGAGAATCCCAAGCAGGTTCTGTGCTGTCAGCACAGAGCCCGATGTGGGGATGGATCACAGGACGCTGGGATCATGACCTAAGCCAAAACCAAGAGCCATACACCTAACTGAATGAGCCACCCAGGAGCCCCTGTTATCACATTTCTTATGTTCCTGTGGCATTCTTAATGGTCTAGGATTAACACACTTCACTCAGTGTATAACCTTAGGTGAATTTCTTAAGTCTTGGTTTTCTTATGGGACTATCTACCTTAGAGTAGTGTTATCATATATTCATCCTAATTTGTAATCAAGACATATAAGATACATGATTTGATATGTCATATATGACATATATATTCTGCCTCAATTGTCAACGAGGAAATTAATTCTATTAAATATCTGTACTTATTAGGTTGACAAACATTTTTTAAATTTTAAATCATCTCCTTTTAATGAATACGTGAGAAAACAGGTATTTTCTTATTCTGCTACTGGTTAAGATGGTTAAAACTTTTCTGGAGGGCAATGTGACAATATAAATCCAAAGTTTTAAAACATGCACGTGCCCTTTGACTAAGAAATGTGATTCCCAGATACCAATCCTGAAGAAGTAACTAACGGTTTAGCTAAAAGCATGTGTCTCAGAGTATTATTTTACAGTATAAAAAACTGGAAATAACCTAAATATCAGTATAATAGGAAGTTATATATGGTTATAATTTATAACAAATAGGTCTGTACCATAAATTACCAGATGGCTACTACAGATAATGTTATAGAAATACATTCACTGCCACTGAAAGACATCTAAGATACAGTGTTTAAGTGGGGATAAAAGGTTGCAAAACTGAATGATTATAAAAATTATGTACTTACACATGTAGGTGCATATTCATGATGCTTGTTACTAGGTAGAGGGATATTAATCTTTCTACAATGAACATTATTACTTATGTAATAAAATTTTTTTACAGACATGAGGTATTTATAACATAAAGGTTAATCCATTCTCTTTTTTAAATAGTTAAAGATAGGTTAAATAATTTACAGTATAAGCAGGGGTGCCTGGCTGGCTCAGTCAGGAGTATGTGACTCCTGATCCTGGGGTTGTGAGTTCAAGTGCCTCATTGGGTAGAGATTACTTAAATATAAAATCTTTAAAAATCAGTTCACAGTATGAGCAGGTAGTTTTAGATGCAAGGAACTCTACTGACCTTTAAGGGTTCTCTATAGTCAGTACTCCATTTGTGGTGAAAAAAACAGCATTTTTTTGTTTGTTTTTAATCTCTAATTTGTTACAGATGGGCATTTTTATAAAATACATGAAAGAGTAATTATTAGAAAAATAAAATTAAAGGCATATAAAATACAAGCCTCATTTTAAAAATAAGATTCACAAGGGGTGCCTGGGTGGCTCAGTCACTTAAGCATCTGACTCTTGGTTTTGGTTCAGGTCATGATCTCACAAAGCTGGTAGGTTTAAGTCCTATGTCGGGCTCTGAGCTGACAGTGTAGTGCCTGCTTGGGATTCTGTCTCTCCCTCTCTCTGCCCCTTCCCCGCTTGCACTCTCTTTCTCTCTCAAAACTAAATGAACTTAAAAAAAAAAGTTTCTAAACTTTTACTCTCAATTTCTGCACCTATCTTGTCACTGTCACCTATCCTGGCCACAGACCATACTTCCAGTAGCATGGCTCTAAAGGATAAAAAGCCATTTTGCAATGCACTGACTAACAGCTATCAAGTAGACTAGCTTCTGACTGAGTATCTGGGCAATCTTCTGCAATCGAAGATAACTTTTTCCAATAAAAAGGAACATTTGGGCTCTTCCCCTATTATGTTTACCCTATTTACAAGCCTACAATGTTCTTCTTATGCTAACAGACATTTTCAATAGTCATATATAGTTTTAAACCATCAATCCTTTTCCAAAAGAATCAAATACAATCTCATATAGTAGAAACCTGACTTCAGAGAATTAACATTTTACAAATCACGGGGAAAACAGTAGTCATTAGGGCATTCCAAAGGGGATGTGCCAGAAATACAGATTCACCTGGGTGAAATGGGAGCAATGGAAAATGTACACGTTCGTATTGAGAGTTTAAGCTGCCTATTTGCTCCCAGAGTTAAGCAGAAGAAAAGGAGACAATTTGCCAGGTCCTTGCAACACGAATACAGTCCCTGGGGAAAAGGCTGACTGAATCTGTGTCACTCTACCTGAGGAATGAAACAATGATGGACTCGTTTGGACTCACGCCAAAGAAATGGAAAGTGTAAACATCTTACTTTATGTTGAGATTAAAAAAAGTTTAAGTCTCAAGTGATTCCCTGAAGCGATGTAGCCTGGTCTCCAAAAATAAAGGTTCACAGTTTATTGTCAAAGATAAAAAACGGAAAGTGCAACGGATCAGAAACTAAGGATTCTCAGCCTTTGTATTAATACAAGGCATAGAAACACTAGTTATTTAATTATAATATTTTTAAGTTGCTGCAAATTTAATCTGTTGGTAGAAAAATGAAAAACTATACCTAGGCACAGTGTCTTACACACAGTAGGTGCTCAACAAAAGCTCACTAAGCATTTAGCTCTTCAAGATGTCATAGAATGGTAGGTCAAATGCTGTATTCTTAAGTTTTATCAAGTGAGAGGTTGAGAGCTAGATGAGAAATAAGAGGAGCAATGATTTAATATGAAAGGAACAGAAAGACTCTAATATATAAACAAAAGACAGAGGCAGAAACCAGAACTAAAAAGAAATGTAAAGAAAAAGCTGTGAAGTAGTAAATGAAGTTTCTAAAATAGTCAAAAGGGAACAGGAAGATGCAAATCGGTAGCACTGAAGTCTTACAGGGAAAAAACTTCTCACTGAAAGCCAAGAATGGTGAAATTCAATCCGTGAAGAAGTTTGGAGTATTAGATTCTTTCTCCCCACTTCATACAAAGTAAGCATTTTTAAACTTAGGTATAACATATACAGTCTGGTGCACAAATCTTAAATGGACAGCTTGATATATTTTTACACATGTACACTTCTGGGTACCCACCAGTCAGATCAAGATACAGAACACCTTCAGGGCTTCCTCCTCCACCCACCATGAACTAATCACCACTGATCAATTGTGCCTGTTTTGATCGTCATGGTTAGCATACAGAATGTGCGCTCTGGTGTTGGCTTTCTTCACTCAACCTCAAAATCTTAAAATACATCCATATTTTTGTGGGCATCAGTAGTTTGTTCCTTTTTACTGCTGAGTAGTACTCCACTGCACGAATATACAATTCTGCTGATCCGTTCTCCTGTTGATGGACACCTGGGTTGTTTTCAATCTCCTGCTATTATGGATAAAGCTGCCATATATGAGCATTCTTGTACAAATCTTTTGGTGGACACAAACACTCATTTTTCCTGGATATATGCCTAGACCAGACTGCTAAATTACAACCTAGGCGTGTGTTTAACTACAGATGACCAGGCCAGCTTTCTAAAGTGATCATATCAATTTACTCTAATTACTCCTATAAAGTTTTTAAATTTAAAAAAGTTCTTTCGTTGAAACACAAGAGTTTTGAGACCTTTTTGTTTTGTTTTGTATTTCTATTTTTTAGAGCAGGGGTAACATAGGCAGAGTGCTCATATCTCAGGGAATGTACAAGATGATGGGGGCTGGGGAGGTGTGAGAAGAAAATAGTGCAACTTCTATTTTAGTTTCCTATTCTTTTCCCTAAAAAGTAAGTTTTACTAATATTTAATACATAAGTTGACACTGGTGTCCTTTTTCAGATGGTTGTATTTATTCACTTTGGGCCTACTGTGGTTTACTGCCATTTGAGAGTGCCTGGTTGAGCAAAATTATGGAATATTCACTTCTAACTGAACTCTTGCCAAATGAACAAGTGTCTAAAAGGAGTCCTGTAAGAGTACTAATAACGTAAGCATAAGCAAACAAGGAAATGGCCAAGCTGACAGTTCTGTTATAGAAAATCTCTTTAGATGATAAAAACTGTGACTAGCTAGTCAGATCTCCCATGAAACAGGCAAAAAATAACATTAATATTTTTAAAAATATAAACAATCTATTACTCTTAATATTTTGCTAATAAGCATTTAAAAATTTTTGGGGCGCCTGGGTGGCGCAGTCGGTTAAGCGTCCGACTTCAGCCAGGTCACGATCTTGCGGTCCGTGAGTTCGAGCCCCGCGTCGGGCTCTGGGCTGACGGCTCGGAGCCTGGAGCCTGTTTCCGATGCTGTGTCTCCCTCTCTCTCTGCCCCTCCCCCGTTCATGCTCTGTCTCTCTCTGTCCCAAAAATAAATAAACGTTGAAAAAAATAAATAAATAAATAAATAAAATAAAAATTTTTAACGTTTATTTATTTTTGAGACAGAGAGAGACAGAGCATGAACGGGGAGGGTCAGAGACAGAGAGAGACACAGAATCTGAAACAGGCTCCAGGCTCTGAGCTGTCAGCACAGAAACTGACGCGGGGCCCGAACTCACCAACCGCGAGATCATGACCTGAGCCCAAGTCGGACGCTAATAAGAATTTTAAAACTTTTAAATTATTTTAATTTAATTTTAATTTTAAATTATTTATATCATTTGTCACTCCCTTCAGATTCTCTTGTATTTGTTTCATAATGTACAGAATAGTACAAAGTACATGTATACATAATTTTTTTAAATGTTTATTTATTCATCTTTATTTTTGAGACAGAGACAGAGCATGAGCAGGGGAGAGGAAGAGAGGGAGTCACAGAATCAGAAGCAGGCTCCAGAGCGGTCTGACGCGGGACGCGAACTTGTCAACTGCGAGATCATGACCTGAGGTGAAGTTGGACGCTCAACCGACTGAGCCACCCAGGCGCCCCTATGATTTAAAGTAAGTTTACACAAATTTTTTTTACCAATAGGGTACACAATCAAAAGGGTTCAGAGACTCGTTTTAGTGTATTTTTAATATTAAGCTAGTTAATCCTTGGTTACAAATGAACTTGTAATTTTTAAGTCATATTTAATCAAGTATACTCCATTAGAAACAGCTAGCTGGCTACTGAATGTTAACACATCTGAACTGGGAGGAAGACAGGAATTAACTGGGAAGAGGAAATGAGGGAACTTTCATCGGTACTGATACTATGCTGTATCTTGCAAGAGGTTTGGACTATACCAGCGTACGTATTTGTCAAACTCACTGGTACATTTAAGTATGTTTCAGTTTATGTAAATTTTACCTCAAAAGGCAAAAAAAAAAAAAAAAAAGGATCTAAAAAAAATATTGACCTCTAGTTAACGATAATTCATGCTGAAGTGTCTAGGAGTAAATTATACTGATGTTGGCAACTTACTTTAAAATGCATTAAAATAAGATGGACTGCTATATGGATAGAGGGATGGATATATGAATAACATGATAAAGCAAGTACAGTAAATGCTACTTATAGAATTTGGGTGACGGAGAGAAGGGTGTACGATTCTTTTAACTTTTCTGTGTGTTTGAAATTACTCATGATAAAATGGTGGCAAAAAAGAATCAATCTACTCCTAAGGTGAAAATTAAAAACAGTATAGTGATACAGGCTAGAAATTCAAGCTAGAAATTCAAAAAGGAAAAAAAGGCAGGAACATTCAACCACCACTGCTTGATGCTTTTACATACGTTAAATCCATGAGGGCTGAATTATGTCTATTTCGCAAACTAAAACTTAGAAAGATTACAGAACATGCCTAAGGTCATGAAACCCAGCCCAAAACTGAATCTAACCTGACCATTTTCCTAGATGCCTAAATCCTCCTGGCCCACATTCCTCACAAGGGGCTGCCTAGAACCAAACGTCTTCACTGCAGCACAGAAGCTGGTTCTCCATCCAAGCATGGACCACCTCCGATAGAAAACTCCCTACGGTCTGAACCGAAATCTGTCTCCCCCACATTTTGCCTCCTACGTCTGATCGTCTGATCGCTTGGGGCCATATAGACTTTAATCCCCACATGACTGGTCTTCATAGCAAGCGACAGAATTCAACTAAGTAGAGTTTTTTTCCAGTGGGTCCTTTATAACATCATCTACAAGCTATGACTGGGTGTAAGTGGGGATAATGCCTCACAGAACTGGAGAAGAAATAAAATGAGAACATATATGAAGCATACAGCACAGTAACGAACAGAGTAGGGACTCAAATATCTTTTTCTAACCCTTACCTTCCCTTGGAAATGATAACATGCCACTCACTATAAAATAATACTTTCTTAATTTAAAAAAAGAAAGACTTAGGTCCTTCCCTTAAGTTTATGTTAAATGTGAAGAGACTTAGATTTTTCTTTCCTGTATTTACTATACCTAACAACCCAACTGACTTTGTTTCCTCATTTCACTTTTCATTTTGCCTTGTTTTGGAATTACAAATTCTAGGAATTTTATGTGGATTAGATATACAACTACGACCACTTCTGCAGCACACGTTTTTGTTTCAAAATTACTACAGGTGGCCAACCTATGAAAGCAACTTGTTAAGGAAACTTTAAGTATTTTCTTTTTGACTCTCAGAAGATATTTATCAAAGGTAAGATTAAAGGAAGCCACTGGATTACAAGGAACCGACCAACTGGTGATGATAATCTTTAATTCACTTTTGACCATGTGTATACCAATGAACCCTATAGCTGTTTATTTCTTGATAAATATACTCAGAGATTCCCTAAAGGATGCCTGAAGTCACAAATCTTGCCCCTTTAAGCAGGATGGCACTTCAGTATGAAAAGTAACCAGTTATCCTACCGTGAGGTTGAGGCCAACCTACAGTTCACATGTGGAGAAGAGTGATTTTCACAGCCTAATGGAACCTGAACCTCATTTGAGATCTGAGGTTGTCAGTATTGGAAGGAATCCTACAGATGATCATTTTAGAGTTGCAGAAATGGATATTCAGTTGAAATGATTAGCCCACAAAGACCAAATACCAAGGCCCCCAATTCCTGGCACAGTGTTCTCTCCATTTCACAATCATGTCAAACTAAATACAAAAAAAAGTGATTATAACCATCCATTACTTCAACTTCACTAATTTCAGCCTGGCCACCCGTGATGTCACTTCCTTTTGTGAATGGGTGGGTTTTTTTTTTTTTTTTTCTTTCTTGGTCTAGCTATCTGCACTTTACTGTAATACAACATTTTAGAGCTCACACTCTTATTTATGCCAGTATTTCCCCTCATCTACCTCTGTTCCCCAAAGATACCAACAAGCCTCCAAGATGCCTTGACCCTCCTTTTCACTGTATTTATTTCAAACAACTAACTGCCAAGTATGATCAGAATTAGAAGTAAAACTGATTTATTTTTAAAACACAAAGCACACACGGTAGTGTTGATCTCTTCCCCAAAAGGCCTGCTTAAGAAAAAAAAAAAAAAAAAATCGAATGCTGTGCGTTACACGCAGATGCTTTCTAGAGAAAAGAGCCCGGCGACAGCCTTGCTAGATAGGAAAGAGAGAGCTATTGTGGACTGTAGTGGAAGGCCAAGGAGAAGGTCTGGGATCCGACCTAAAACAAATATGGAGGTGAAAAGGCACGAGGAGCTTCCTGGACCCAGCCGCCGGGCCAAGCGGCGAGCCCCCCTCCCCCGCCCCCCCAGCTCCTCCGGGTGGGCTCGGGAGAACGATGGGCAGCGGGGATGCAAGTACCCCAGGACAATGATGGGGCCCGCGGGGAACCCGGAATCGCGCGCAGGGAAGACTCAACAAGTCTGGATGGCGAAGGATGCGCCGAGGGATGGATGAACGGCTGCCAAGAGGCTCCCGCTGGCCTCGGGACGGCCACGGCCCCTTTCCAGGATCCCCGGCCGCGCGGCGCCCGCCGGCCCGCCGCCAGCCATTTGCATTACGCTCCCCTACGTGCCCCGACGTTCGCCCGGGACCCGGCTTCCCACCCGCGACCCTGCCCGCAGCGATGCCTGCCGCCCAGGCCCGCCGCCCGGCGGCGCGGGCTCCCAAGCCCCGGCGGCGGGCCTGCCCGGGCCGGAGCCGCCTTCGAAAGTGGGCGGAAGGATGGCCGCCCTCGCGGGGAGCGGGCGCGGCCCGGAACCCTCGCCTCCGACCCGGGCACGTCCG
>NW_024412416.1:3747301-3807571 GCF_014898765.1 Herpailurus yagouaroundi | reverse complement strand
GGACCGCGAGATCATGACCCGAGCCGAAGTCGGCCGCTCAACCGACTGAGCCACCCAGGCGCCCCAGTTTTTTATTTTTTTAAATTCAAGTTAGTTAACATACAGTGTGGTATTGGTTTCAGGAGTAGAACCCAGTGATTCATCACTTCCATAGGGCACCCAGTGCTCATCCCAACAAAGCTTTCATTATTGTTAATGCAGTTCTTCTTTGGACACTTAGGAATTTGTGGTGGTTTTTTTTTTTTATTTTAGAAAACAAATTCCTGAGGCCCCCCCCCTCCCCCCCCGAGGACTCTTAGTTGATAAAATGATCTGACTGGTAGTCAGTTAAAGGAAGGTTCTCAATATCTGGTGTCCAACTTATCTGGTATGTATTATAAATGCTAACTTATGGGATTCTACCTTTTTGAAGTAGAATAATGTTATGTTCAGTAGAAGTAGTAGTATAATTAAAAAGTAAAGTTAATTTCCTAATATACTTAAAGTTGGGAAGCTAAGGCTTATCACTGTTACCTTGGTGTCTCAGAGGTAAGTGGTTATATTAAGTTGGTTATTTTATATAATATTTTAAATTTGTTTGCTATAATTTTATACATTTTAGTAGTATCTATTTGCCAAGAAAGTTTTTGTTTCTTGTATGTTTACTCTTTTCTTTCTTTTTTTCTTTTTTTATTTTTTTTTAACGTTTATTCATTTTTTTTTTTTTAATTTTTTTTTTCAACGTTTATTTATTTTTGGGACAGAGAGAGACAGAGCATGAACGGGGGAGGGGCAGAGAGAGAGGGAGACACAGAATCGGAAACAGGCTCCAGGCTCTGAGCCATCAGCCCAGAGCCTGACGCGGGGCTCGAACTCACGGACTGCGAGATCGTGACCTGGCTGAAGTCGGACGCTTAACCGACTGCGCCACCCAGGCGCCCCTATTCATTTTTTGAGAGACAGCACAAGCAGGGGAGGGGCAGAGAGAGGGGGAGACAGAATCCGAAGCAGGCTCCAGGCTCTGCGCTGTCAGCACAGAGCCCGACGCGGGGCTTGAACTCATGAAACTTGAGATCATGACCTGAGCCGAAGTCGGACGCTTAACCGACTTGAGCCACCCAGGCGCCCCGATGTTTACTCTTTTCTAAAACAGCTTAGTTAAGATATAATTCACATCCCATACAATTCATGCACTTGAAGTGTTCAATTCAGTATTTTTTAGGATATTTACAGGGTTGTACCACTATCATCATAGTCCAATTTTACATTTTTCTCCCCTCAAAAGAACCCCTTAGCAGTGTCTTCCCTGTTCATATTTGTACACTTTTAAGCACCGATCATAACTAAGGAAGCTGTTGTAATTCTAGCTATGAAAACTTTTCCCTTTTAGAAGAGGAACTATTTTTACAAATTCAGACTCTGTGTTGTGGTGATGCTGACAGAGTGGCTGGAGCAGGAGTTGAGGGTGAGGTCGAGGAAGGACTGTACAGGCAGATCAGCCTCTGCCATGTTACGTGAGGTGGCGGCACATAGCGGGCTCAGTTACCAGTTCAGGCTGCCTGTGTGTAATGAGCAGAAAAATTAGATTTCCAAATTAAAAAAATATTATTCTCCTCACTAACCCTTTTGTTAATTTGAAAATGACTTGACAACGACAACAGAAATCATTTATTCTTTATTGGGAAGCTTGGTTAATGCGGTTATCCCTGAAGCTTTTTTCCTTGTTGGCCACAGCTTTATGAATCTATTCTGGTTAAGGTATCTGTGAGACCTAGCCCAAACTTGTTAGGTGTGTAGATTCTCTTTACTGTCCAGAAAGCTTTCTTAATAGTCCTATTAAAATTGAGAAGTGCCTCTGATAGATTTATGTATAAAGCCAACGAAACCATGTCTCTTGATCATTTGGTGAATCTGTATTTTTAATAACTACTTAAAAATTTGTTTCAGGGGCACCTGGGTGGCTCAGTCAGTTAAGCATCTGACTTCGGCTCAGGTCATGATCTCACCGTTCATGGGTTCGAGCCCCAAATCACACCCTTCACTATAGCGTAGCCTGCTTCGGATCCTGTCTGCCTCTCTCTCTGCCCCTCCTTCGCTCGTGCACTCTTTCTCTCAAAAATAAATAAACGTTAAAAACAATTAAAATTTGCTCGATGCAGCCCAATGAGTTTGAGGACTGACGTTAATTATTTACTTTAGTGCCTTTTCCCCCAAAACTGTGTCCGATGGAGATAACATAGGTGGGCTACAGTCAAGATAGATGCCATTTTCGAATAAGTTAGGGAAACACTGTCAGATGGGTACATCTCCACCTCGAAGCATAATGCACATTATCATACAAAATGCTGTGAGAAGTTGTTCATCAGAAACAAACAACAAAATCATTGTCTAATTCTGTTTAAGCCAGTATTTTCCAAATTTATTTAAGCATGGAATACTCTTTAAAGCATACTTGTTAACCTACTCTGAATTGCTTAAGGAATACCAGTTTGGAAAACACTGCTTTTCTAGTGGCGAAAAGCCTCCATAGGTTTTCAGTGTGGTTTATTGGAGCAACACGCATTCTACTTTCTTATTATGTAGAAGGATTCTGTCCTTTTTTAGTATTTTTAAAATACCATTTACATTACAAAAGTAGCCTCGTGTTGAAGACCTACTAAGAGTCTTTCTGAGCTTTGATAATCTGTTCAGGTCTCCACTCTGACACTTTCCAGATGTGGGGTTTGGGGCAAGTTATTTGATTTCTATCAGGTTTAGCTTCCTCATCTGTATACAGGGCATTATTTTAGTATTTCCTGCAGGTAGAAACATGTACTTCTCTCTCTCGCTGTTGAGGAACTCCTTTCATCTGTAGTCCCACTAATTAGTTTTAATTTACTTTTTCCTTCTCTTCTGTATTCTCTTCTTTCTCTCTTACTGTGTGTGTGTGTGTGTGTGTGTGTGTGTGTGTGTGTGTGTGTGTGGAATACCAACCCTTGCTCCTGTTCCTAGTGCTGGGCTTCCAATAATGGAGCTCTAAAGTCTCTAGACTTTCTGATGATTATGTTGTTACTAGTGCTTGACATGACCCCCTAATGCATTTCCTTACCACTTGCACCTGGTGATTTTCCTTTTCAGATATGACCCCTTCCTCATAGCTCCTACAGGCTCACCTGTCTTGTTTTCTCACCGTACAAAACTAGTCTAGGTCCTTTGGCCTCCGTTACGATAGCCAGCATCAGCCGGTTCAGGCTTCTATAACAAAGTACCATAGACGGGGTGACTTAAAAACAACGGAAAGTTTATTTCTCCCCGTTCTGGAGGCTGGGAGGTCCAAGAACAAGGCAGTTCTGTTTTTTTGGTGAGGACCGGCTTCCTGGTTCATAGAGGACAGTGTTTTCCGCAGTGTTTACCCTGTGTCCTTCCACAGGTAGGAGTGGGAAGAGGGCATGGGGGCTCCCTGGGGTCCCTTTTGTAAGGACACTAATCCCATTCATGAGGGCTCCACCCCATGACCTCATCCCCTCCCAAAGCCTTCACTTCCAAATACATTTGACATTAGGATTTCGCATATGAATTCAGGGAGGACACAAACATTCAGTCCATAACAGTCTGCTAATGTGTCTCCCATTTGTACCACCTGTCATGTGTATCTGTCATCATGCCATCATGCGCCGTCCGTGAACCTGTGAATGGTTCCTATGTCATCTTATGTCAAAACTCAATCCCTCTGACTAGCTTCAAAGCCCTGGCTGTTGGCTGCCTGCCCCCTATGGTCCAGCCTCCCTGTGGGCCTAGGGTGGAAATAGGGGAGAGGAAAGGAATGAGAACGGAAGGTTGTCAGTTGGAAACCACAGGGAGACTTTCAGCAGAGAAGGGACATGGTCCTGGTTTGGGTCCAGACGAATTACTCTGGTGGCCAGCGCGGAGGTGGATTTGAGGCTAAGAGTCTGGAGGCAGGAGCTTAGCTGTGGTGGTGGGTGCTGTCACCAGGAGACAGAGGGGCTGTGACAGGGCTTGCTGACTCACTGGGTGGTAACTAGGGAGGAAGAACCAAGTCAGAAACCCTTCCCTGGTTTCTGGGTTAAGCAACAGGATGATTAGTTTTGGCACTCAGATGAGGAAATCCATGAAGAAAGGGCAATTTGGGGATGAGATTATAAGTGGTTTTGTGTGTTGAAATTTCCATGGGGCGTCTGGAAAGGGATGCTTAGCGGACAGCTGAATATACAGCTTAGAGAAGGTGGTCAAGACAGAATATAGAGATTTCAATGATACCATGATACCAGTGGTGGTTGAAACCCTGAGGGAGGTTCCCAGGAGACTGTGTCCAATCAGAAAAGCAGTGGCCAAGGATGGAGCCTGGTAACACTGACCTTTAAGGATCATGCAGGAAAAAAAAGAAAGAGGAGTAGAGTGCTGGGGAAACCAAAAAAATCAAAGAATGTCTAAAAGGAGGGATCCTTCCAGACAGATGCCCACAGGAAGGTCAAGTGGAATAAGACACGAGATGGACGCATCGAATCTGGTGACCGAGAAGTCTTTGGTGACGTTGGTGGGAACTGTTTCACTGACACGGTGGAGGGGAAGAAACCAGGGAGCAGCAGCGGCCCAAGAAGCAAGTGAGATGCGCGCATGTGGAGGCAGCCAGTGTAGACCCCTCTTTCCAGGCAATGGAGGAGAACGAGCAAGAACGCAGGAAGGGTGAGCTGTCCTGTCGTGACTGGCTGCTTTTTAAAAGATTGGAGAGGGGCGCCTGGGTGGCGCAGTCGGTTAAGCGTCCGACTTCAGCCAGGTCACGATCTCGCGGTCCGTGAGTTCGAGCCCCGCGTCGGGCTCTGGGCTGATGGCTCAGAGCCTGGAGCCTGTTTCCGATTCTGTGTCTCCCTCTCTCTCTGACCCTCCACCGTTCATGCTCTGTCTCTCTCTGTCCCAAAAATAAATAAAGGTTGAAAAAAAAAATTTAAAAAAAAAATAAAAGATTGGAGAAACAGAGGCGTTTACAACGTGGAGAAGCAGTCAACGGAGAGGTTGAAGACAGAGTCCGAGGGGGGCGCGTCACTTGTGGGGCCAGGAGATGCCTCCCAGCTGGGCGTTGATTTCAGGGTTTCGTCTGAGCCTGGTCTCACCGCTCAGCACACGTCACGTGCCTGCCTCCCATGCCCTAACCAAGTCAGCCTTAATAACAGACGCACAGGGCATCCCCCGTGATCCCCTGGCTGGTCCTCAGGAACCTCCTAATGTGCCTGGCTGAGAGCCCGTCCGTCTCCACGTCCAGGCTGAATGCAGACCACCTTGTCAACACAGTGCTGCTGGGGTTGATGCACTGCCCTGTGGCTTTCACTGCAGACAGGGCTTTCAGACTGGTTCCTCTGCTTTTATGCAAAGGACTGTTCCTGTGGTGATACCAGAACAATGCTCTATTCAAATATTTAACAGATAATAAGTAACCCTTTAGAGACACCAGGAAGGCCATTAAGACTCTGATGTATTTTATTTTAGTTTGGCCCCAAGAGCCGGTCTCGGTCTCTTCATTGTGTCAAAATAGAACGCATTAATTTTACTTCTGAAACTTGGAAAGAACTCCGTTCACAAATGGTTATAATAACTTCCTTTGATCACTTTTGATTTTATTATCCTAAAATACCTCCGGGTTCCTACTTTGCCCTGCCCTTGGCGCTCTGGCCTTTTGCCATTCCTCTTCCCTCTCACACACATCCACATGTCTGGCTGACCCTGTCCGGTTTTCTTTCCTTTAAAATTTTTTTATTTTTTTATTTTTTTTTTATTTTTTTATTTTTTTATTTTTTTAATTTTTTTAACGTTTATTTATTTTTGAGACAGAGAGAGACAGAGCATGAACGGGGGAGGGGCAGAGAGAGAGGGAGACACAGAATCGGAAACAGGCTCCAGGCTCTGAGCCATCAGCCCAGAGCCTGACGCGGGGCTCGAACTCACGGGCTGTGAGATCGTGACCTGAGCCGGAGTCGGACGCCTAGCCAACTGAGCCACCCAGGCGCCCCTAAAATTTTTTTAAAAGCTTATTTATTTATTTTGAGGCAGAGAGAGAGAGAGAGAGAGAGAATAAGCGTGGGAGGGGCAGAGAGGAGGAGAGACAGAATCCCAGGCAGGCCTCACCACCATCAGCTCAGAGCCCAGTGTGGGGCTGGGACACACGAACTGTAAGATCATGATCTGAGCCTAGATAAGTGTTGGACGCCTCACTGACTGCGCCTCCCACTACCCTGACCAGTTTTCACCTTCTCCTTTCATATCTTTACTCAGGTTCTTTACAAAATTCTAATAGTTCCTTCAAATGGCCTTCCCTCCCCCCATTCACCCACTCTATGATGCTTCGTTTGCCTAAAATCAATCCCTCCTCCCCAAATTATGTATGTGATGATACATATAAAGCACCTAGCACAATCAATGCCTGGCAAATAGTAAGTACTCATTCAACATTAGTCGATAGTCTTACCTTTGTTTTTGTTGTTAACATGGTGCAGTGGAAAGATTTGTGGAAAGGGAGTCGGGAAAATTTGGTATTCTCACACACACACACACACACACACACACACACACACACATCAGTTTGTCCCCGGGAGCTCCCTGAACTTTGCATCAGAGTTCATTTCTATTACTTTTGTCACTAGAGGCACCTTTCAAATGTCCTCTGACCTGGTCCCAGAGGAACTGGTCTCTCCATTCCTTGAAAGAGAAGTGGCTGTAAGATATTGACACCTTCTTGAGAGTCAGGGAAAGGACTGTAATGTACTACTTGTGGTGAGAGAGAGAACACCACCTCGGCATGAGCATCGGGCAATTCTAGGTTGGCAGAAGGAACCATAAAGTCAACATGGGCCATGATAGGACAGGGTATGGGTCAACGGTTGGGGGCAGTCATCACGGCTGGGTATAACAGCAACAAATGTACTCAGATCACCAAAGTGGGGAGAAGAGAGCACCCCGATAATGATCCCAGAAGCATGGTGATGGTCTCTGAAGACACTACTTGAGCCACCTGGGATCTTATCTGCAGAAAGAAAGGAAGATTGTTTCCGGTCCTGGGAATTCTCCCTGATACTCAGAGCCCAAAGGCTGTTTCCATTGAGATTTCTCTCATTCTCACCCCTTCACTGTCCTGTTCTGGGTCGAGGAGCAAACTGGAGAATGTTAATGAATTACTAGGTTTTTGTAGGGGAAGGGATTCAGGATGTAGAAGACCTTAAAGACTTTTACCTTAACTTTGCAGATTTGGCTACCATTTTGGCTAGTATAGTTCCAATATTAGCACAGACGCTGCTGAAGAAAACACTGGGTCAGCAGCTTGCATTCATTTCTTCATTTATTGAAAAAAAACATTTGCTGGGGAGCACTATGCGCCCACCACTGTCTGAGGTCTAGGGGCCATGGAGAATAGGGACGATGGTGAAGGAGTCAATACCATGGTGGATGAAGTGATGTTGCAGGAGTTTGGGGAGAGTACGGCAGCTGAGTTCAACCATCTGACGGGCTACTTTGTGGACTGAAGGATGTGGGAGAAATGATGCCTTGCTAGTTCTAGGCCTAGGCATCAAGACATAGAGCACCTTCCATTTTCACCCTGTTGGCGTTCCGACCTACCGTGCAATAATTACAGATACCCTGCTGGTATGGAAGGGGAGGAGCACGTGGAGAGAGACAGGCTCTAGAGAATGGAAAAAGTGGAGAGAGAGAGAGAGAGAGAGAGAGAGAGAGACATCCAGCCAGCCCCCAACTCTTCCGGTCCCCCTCACTGAAGTGCCAGACATGTGAGCGAAGTCATTGTGGATCCCCAAGCCCCAATTAAGTTAGCCTAGTCCACGTCACATGGCCCAGGGACATACTGTCCCTATTGAACCTTGCCTAAATTGCAGAATCATGTGCAAATAAATGGCAGCAGTGGTTTTAAGACACAAAACTTTGGGATAGGTTGTTACGTAGCAACAGATAACTAAAGTGGAGAGTAATAGTAGATTAGATACAGCTAAAGAGAGCTAGTGATCTGGAAGATAAATCAAAAGGAAAAATATGCAGACTGAAGCCCAGAGAGAGAAAAGGGAAAAACAGAAAATACCATAGTATAGTCACACCAGCTTTCTGTTGGTTCGTATTTGTAAGGTGTTTCCTATCTGTGTGTTACAATTGGAAAGTGTAATATGGAGTCCCAGAGGGTGAGATAATAAAGAGAATGAGGTAAAAGCAATATTTGGAGCCACAATGCTCACAAATTTTCTAAAACTAATGAAAACTATTATGCCATGGGTTAAAAAGTATTTTGAGTGCCAATGCTGATAAACAAAACCTCACCCAAGAACATTGTAGTAAAATTGTTGAAACCCATAGACAAAGAGAAGCAGAAAAACACATTCTCTTCGAAGGTGTAGCCAAAAGACTGATGACTGATTTACCAACAGAAAGAAAAGAACCACAACCTGAAATCTCACGCCAAGCCAACGGCCTTTAAATAAAGAGAAAGATAATTGTTAGGCAGGTATAAAACTAGAGAACTCAGCAATTGTAGATCTCACTAAATGAAAGACTAAAGGGAGTTGGTCAGGCAATAAGAAAATAATCCCAGATGGAGGCGGGAGAGGCAGAAAGAAACGAAGAACAATGGAAAACATGAATATTCAAGTCTAAATAAACATTGACTATATAAAGTTAAGAAATGATGAATTGCTTTGGTCCTATTTATGGAGAAATAAAAATTCACACGATGTGAGATTGGGGTAAATGGAATAGAAAGATCTACAGTCCTCATACAGAAGGTTTTAATGGAACGACACAGAAATTGGTACACGTCCGCACATTACATTTTCATAGGTTAGAGATACATGTTGTGACCTCTAAACAACTAAAAGAAAAATAATAAAAGGATGCTCAACTAATGGGATGAATAAGAAAATAATAAAATAATACAGAACCCAAGAAAGTAAGAAAGGGGAGGAAAAAAAGAACATGGAAATAACAGAACATGGATATAACAAAAAACATAGAACATGGATTAAATATGAAATAAATCACATAGCATATTTATTTTTAAATGTTTTATTTATTTTTGAGAGAGAGAGAGAGAGCACGAGCAGGGGGGTGCAGAGAGAGGGAGACAGAGGATCCAAAGCAGGCTCCACACTGACAGTAGCAAGCCTGAAGTGGGATTCGAACTCATGAACAACAAGATCATGACCTGAGCCAAAGGAGGATGCTCAACTGACTGAGCTACCCCGCTGCCCCCATATAGCATATTTAAACCCAAACATATCTGTGATCATATTAAAAGTAAAAGTGACAAATAACTCCAATTACAATTAAAAGATTGTCAGACTGGATTAAAAAGACAGTCAACCTAATGCTGCTTATGAGAGACACATCGCTTTCTTTTTAAATAAAGTTATTTTATTGAGAGAGCGAGCGAGCACAAGGGGGTAGGAGCAGGAAAAGAGGGAAAGAGAATCCCAAGCAGACTCTGTGCTGACAGCACAGAGGCCTAGACGGGGCTCGAACCCACGAACTGTGAGGTTGTGACCTGAGCCGAGATCAAGAGTCAGGCGCTTAACCGACTGAGCCACCCGGGCACCTCAAGAGGTGCCTCTTAACTAGGGATATTGAAAGGCTGGACGTAAAAGATTTTCTCTTGCAAATACCAATAGAAACTGTCTTTGCTAACAATCAGACAAAATAGACTTTAAGGCACAAAGCATTGCTGTAGATCAGTGGTTCTCAACAAGGAGCGATTTTGCCCCCCAGTGGACATTTGGCAATGTCTAGAGATAGTTTTGATTGTCACAGCTTGGGGTGGGGCTGCTACTTGGGGTGGGGCTGCTACAGAACAAGGATGCTGAAATATCCTACAAGACATAGGATGGCACACCATCCCCCTAACAAAGAACTATTTTGCCCAAAATGCCAACAGTGCCACAACTGAAAAATACTGCCATAAAGAGACATTACATTAAAATAAAAAGGTCGGGGCACCTGGGTGGCTCATTGGTTAAGCATCCAACCCTTAATCTCAGCTCAGGTCTTGATCTCAGGGTCATGAGTTCAAGCCCCGTGTTGGGCTCTGGGCCGGGCATAAAGCCTACTTTAAAAAATATAAAATTAAAAGGGCAACTCACCAGAAAGAAATAAAATGCTTAATTTATAACACTAATAACACAAAAATATATAAAGCCAAAAGCTGACAGAATTAAAAGAATAGACAAATTCACAATTACGGTGGGAGATTTCAACACAGTTTTCTTGGGAGCCAATAGAACTAGTAGACAAAAAAAAAATCAGTAAGAAGATAGATGGTTTGAATAACAGAAGTAACAAACATAATCTTGTTGTAACACGGCACCAAATATCTGTAGAATCACAGCATTTAAAAAACATTTTTTTTAACGTTTATTTATTTTTGAGACAGAGAGAGACAAAGCATGAATGGGGGAGGGTCAGAGAGAGGGAGACAGAGAATCCGAAACAGGCTCCAGGCTCTGAGCTGTCAGCACAGAGCCTGACGCGGGGCTCGAACTCACGGACCGAGAGATCGTGACCTGAGCCGAAGTCGGCCGCTCGACCGACTGAGCCACCCAGGCGCCCCAAATCACAGCATTTTTAAACACACATGGAACATTTACCAAAGTACCATATGTTGGCTCATAGAGTTAGCCCCAATAGCTTTCAAAGGATTAAAATTAGGCATGGTTTATTCTCTGACCACAGTAGAATTAAGCTAGAAATCAACAGCAAAGAAGAAACTAGGAAATTCCCCAAATGTTTGGAAATTAGACAATATTTTTGTTGCCTAATTTTAAATAACCTATGAGTCAAGGAAGAACTCACAATGGAAATAAAAATATATTTTGAATTGAAGAATACCAGAAACACAATGTATCTAAGATTGTAAGATGAAGTGAAAGCTGTTTAGAAAGTCTTAAATACATATATTAAAAAAAAGGATAAAAAGCAATGTTTATGCATCTATCTCAAGAACTTAGAAAAATAACAGAATACCCTTCCCTAAAAAAAGAGAGAAGGAAGAGAATAACAGAGAGCAGAAATTAATAAGCTATAAAAATACATCATAGAGGGGATCCTCGTAGCCAAAGGCTGGTTTTCTAAAAGGACTAATAAAACGAATAAGGCTCTGTCAAGACTGATCAAAAGAAATAGGGAAAGCACAAAAAAACAAATATGAGGAATGAAAAAGGGGACACTGTTTCAAATTCTACAGATCTCAAAATAAGAAGAAGTACATGGTGGACAATTTTATGCCAATACATTTGAAAATTTAGATGAAACTGACAATGTCCTAGGAAGACACAAGAAGAAAGAGAAATGTGAATAGTCCTAAATCTACCAAAGAGAGAAATTTCATCTGTAAGTAAAATCTTCCCCCAAAGAAAATTATAAGCCCAGATGTCTTCACTGGTATATCATACCAAACATTTTAGGAAGAAAGAGTGCCAATCTCACACAAACTCAGAGAACAGAAAAAGAGAGAAGCCTTCCCAACTTGTCTTATGAGGCCAACACAATCTTCTTTTCTTCTTCAATATTTTATTTTTAAGTAAAATCTACACCCAACGTGGGGGCTCAGACTTACAACCTTGAGATCAAGAGTCACATGTTGTACTGACTGAGCCAGCCAGGCACCCCCCAACACAATCTTTATACTAAAACCTGACAAGTACAATACAAAAGACGAAAAACACATACCAGTCTCTCTTATAGATGAAAAAAATCTCAACCAAAATATCAGCAAATCAAATCCTGGTATATACAAAAAGAATAATATAGGGGCGCCTGGGTGGCTCAGTCGGTTAAGCGTCCGACTTCGGCTCAGGTCACGATCTCACTGTCCGTGAGTTCGAGCCCCGCGTCGGGCTCTGTGCTGACAGCTCAGAGCCTGGAGCCTGTTTCAGATTCTGTGTCTCCCTCTCTCTCTGACCCTCCCCCGTTCATGCTCTGTCTCACCCTGTCTCAAAAATAAATAAAACGTTAAAAAAAAAAAAAAGAATAACATATCATGACAAATTTGAATCTAGTCTAGGATACAGATTGTTGAACATCTGAGAATCAATGTCATTCACAACATTAATACATGCAAGGAGAAAAATCACATGATCGTTTAAAGAACTTTTTTAAATTTTCTTTTTTTTTTTTTTGAACGTTTATTTATTTTTTAGGACAGAGAGAGACAGAGCATGAACGGGGGAGGGGCAGAGAGAGAGGGAGACACAGAATCAGAAACAGGCTCCAGGCTCTGAGCCATCAGCCCAGAGCCCGACGCGGGGCTCGAACTCACGGACCGTGAGATCGTGACCTGGCTGAAGTCGGACGCTTAACCGACTGCGCCACCCAGGCGCCCCTAAAGAACTTTTTTAAACGTTTATTTATTTTTGAGAGAGAGACAAAGTTTGAGCAGGGGAGGGGCAGAGAGAGAGGGAGACAGAATCTGAAGCAGGCTCCAGGCTCTGCACAGAACCCAACAAGGGGCTCGAACTCATGGACCTCGAGGTCATGACCTGAGCCGAAGTTGGACCTTTAACTGACTGAGACACCCAGGCACCCCACACGATCCTTTAAAGAGATGCAGGAAAACTGATAAAACTCAACATGCATTTTTTTAAATAGCAAACTAGAAATAGATATGAGTCTTCTTAATGGAATAAAGGGTATCCATCAAAAACTTACAACAAACTTCCTACTTAATAGTGAAATATTGAAAAATTTCCCTAGGATTGTGAGTAAGGCAAGGATATTTGTTATTACTTCTTTTCAAGATTCTTATCGTATGGAATAAGGTAAGATGAAAATGCAAAAAATATGTGGCGTCTGGGTGTCTCAGTTGGTTGAGTGTCTGACTTCAGCTCAGGCCATGATCTCACGGTCTGAGAGTTCGAGCCCTGTGTCAGGCTCTGTGCTGACAGCCCAGAGCCTGGAGCCTGCTTCTGATTATGTGTCTCCCTCTCTCTGCCCCTCTTCACTCACACTCTGTCTCTCTTTCTCTCAAAATAAATAAGTGTTACAAAAATTAATAAAAGAAAACAATGCAAAAACTAAAACTATTGTTTGCAGATGACATAATTATGGACGTAGAAAGTCTAAATGAATCTTATCAATAGACTATTAGACTAAAGGAATTTAGCAATGTCACTGCACGAAAGGTCAATATAGAAAAAAACATCATTGCATTTCTGTATACCAGCAATAAACAATTAGAAAATGAAGTTTTAGGGGCACCTGGGTGGCTCAGTCGGTGGAGCGTCTGACTCTTGATTTCGCCTCAGGTCATGATTCCAGGGTTGTGGGATCAAGTCCCGCATCGGGCTCCGTGCTGAGTATGGAGCCTGGTTGAGATTCTGTCTCCCTCTGCCCCTCTCCTCTGCTCGTGTGTGCTCTCTCTTTCAAAAATAAAAAAATAAATCAATAAACAATAGAAAATGAAATTTTAGAAATGATACCATTTGCAAGAGCATAAAGAAAACATCAACTATGTGGAATAAATCTAATGAAAGATTTACACAGAAAACTATAAAATGTTATTTAGAGAAATTAAAGAAGACTAAATAAATGGAGACAGATATTATTTTCTTAGATTGGAAGACTCAATGTTATAAATGTGTTGATCCTCCCCAAACTGATCTGTGGGTCTCAAGTAAACCAAATTAAAATCCCAACATCTTTTGTGTATGTGTGGAAAATGACAAGCTGATTTCAAAACATATGAAATGCAAAGAGGCAAAAATAGCCAACACGACACTAAAAAAGAACAAAGTTGGAGGACTTACTTTACCAGATATGAATATTTATCAAGGTAAAGTGTTTAAGGCAGTAAACTTATAGCACCAAGACAGATAAATAAACAATGAGACAAAAACACAAGAGAAACCAACCCACATATATATGGATATTTGACTTACGAAAAAGATACACTTTGGGGAAAGTTCTGCCTTTAACATAAAGAGTGCTGAGTCAATAAAATATATTGACTTTTATCTTAAGATATATGCAAAAATCAATTCCAGGTATATTGTGGTTTTAAATGCGAAAAGCAGAAGAATAAAGTAATGAATGTGGGGAAGGCAAAACTTTTTAAAATAGGATACCCCTTCCAAATCCCTGAATAAACATAAAGAATTGATTAGTTGAAGTACACTAAAATTAGAAATTGAGACTCCATTAAGCCAGTAAATAGACAAACTATAGAGTGTGAGAAAATATTTACAAGACATGTAATCATCAAGCGGCTTATATCTAGAATATAAACAGATCTGTTAATCAGTAAGAAAAAGCAACAATCCAAAAGAAAGACAGTTAAAAAACTTGAACAGGCACTTTACAAAAGGTTTTGGACATACGGCAAAGAAACTAATGAAAAGCTTCTCAAATCCTTCCTTATCAGGGAAATGCAAATTACAGTAACAATGAAATAACACAACCCTGCCAAAGGCTTAAATTAAAAGTACTAACAATACCAAGTGTTACCAAGGATGTGGAGTAACTGAAGCTTCTCAACACTGCTAGCAGAAGTACTAATTGGTGCAACCCATTTGGAAAACAATTTATCTTACTGAAGTCGAAGATATGATCCACTCAAGTTTAAGAGAAAAAAAAGACTCCTTCTCTAAATATATAAATGCAAACATATGTGCAACAAAAGTCACGCACAAGAATTTTCTTAGAAGCATTCTTCAAAATTGTCAAAACCTAGAAACAGTCCAGTTGTCCATCAGCACTAGAACGGATAAACTGTGGAATGGTCATATAATGGAATACTTCATAAGAATGAAGAAACTACTCTCACGTGCAGACTTCATAAGAATGAAGAAACTACTCTCACGTGCAGAAACATGGAATGAATTAATCTTACCGCGTAGAACAAAAGAAGCCAGACCCATGGAAGAATCGATACTGTGTGATTTCATTTACAAAAAATTCAGAATGTATCTTTGCTGTTAGAATTTGGGACAAGCGATTACCTTTAGGAAGAAAGATGCAAATAATTGTTGGAAAGGGGCACAGGCGATTTTTGGGTGCTGGTTATGTTCTTTTTCTCCATCTGGGGAAGTGTTCGCACAACTCTGTTCACCTTATGACAATCACGCTGTACGCATGTTTTTGTTTTTTTTTTCTACATCTTTATAATTTCTGTATTTGGATAAAGTTAATTTCAAAATAAAAATGAGGCTTGGGTTTTTGGGCCATGGCTAAAAATTCTGAAATCAACTCCATTTAAGAGCTTTTATGTCCAATGCTGCTTTCTTTGAACAAATTCCTAAAGGATGAAGGGCATTTCTAGCTTTCAAAGAGACTTCAAGAACTGAAGGTAATTCTTAGAAGGTATATAGATTTCCAAATCATTAAGGGCCACTTACCAATAAGTGGGTAAAATTCTGTAAATTCTCCCCCTTGAACTTCTCAAGGGGAGAAATGATTTCATTCACTTCTGGATGCCCGAGACCTATCATATGAGCGGACTCAGCTCTATACCAGATGTGGCTGACAGGTTTCACTAACTGTGTCAACTCTAAATGGTGCCAACTCTAATGGCTTCCTAGAACACTGTGTAGGAGAGAATGCATTCTGAAACTTCACCCAGGATCAAGATTCTGTGATCAGTTAGCAATGTCTGCCATGGGTACCAAAACCAAAATGGTGATCTATGCAACTCGTACAATTCCTGTGGGGCTGAAAGGTGCCATGACCACGGAATCTTGGCTGATGATGCAGAACACTGAATTAAGAGCATCATTTGTCCAGGAACTCACCATAGGACCAAAAGGCTTTGAGGCTAATGATGGCCATTAGGAAAGAAAAGTCAGTGAATGAGTCAGGAAAACTAATGACTGTGGAGGAAGCAATGTTTGATGGAGAGAAAAATAATAGTAAAGGAAGTTGGCAGTGAAAGAGAGTGACACGGAAAGAATTCAGAAATAGTACTTAGGACCTTCAATGTCGACACATCAACTCGTCCCCAACGAATGTTCTGCAGAAAACTGCCCTTTTAGGACATTCCTAAGCAGGTTTGCTCCTAGCATTGTGAGACCCCAGACAAGAACATAAACTGAGGCCACGTATCAAATGAAAATATTTAAAACTTATAAATCATGCTAACATACTATTAGATAAAATGTGTTCTGCTCATCTACTTTGGAAAATAAATGTACCTTCGAAATGATAATACTGAAAAATGTGTAAGTCTGTATCGTCTTCATGTGATTAAAAGATGACAAAAAGCAGGGGCGCCTGGGTGGCGCAGTCGGTTAAGCGTCCGACTTCAGCCAGGTCACGATCTCGCGGTCCGGGAGTTCGAGCCCCGCGTCAGGCTCTGGGCGGATGGCTCGGAGCCTGGAGCCTGTTTCCGATTCTGTGTCTCCCTCTCTCTCTGCCCCTCCCCCGTTCATGCTCTGTCTCTCTCTGTCCCAAAAATAAATAAACGTTGAAAAAAAAAATTAAAAAAAAAAAAGATGACAAAAAACAAAGATGATGAACATAATTATTACTAATGTCCGTGACATATAACTGTAGTTCTTGGGTGGTTTTGAAAAGTTATTTCCATTGGGAGAAATGCAGGTCTGCCGTAAAACTGTAATTGGCAATAACATTCTCAAAGCAATATCTGGATTTGGAAATAAACCGAGAATTTCACATGCCATGTATATCATGATAAGCAGCAATGGGGCTGCATATATAAAATGGTCATTATTACAGAATAAAAAAAGTTTTTTAAATGTTTACTTAGAGAAAGACAGAGTGGGGGTGGGGGAGAGGCAGACAGAGAGGGAGACACAGACGCAGAGAGGGAGACACACACAGAGAGGGAGCCATCAGCACAGAGCCTGATGCAGGGCTTGAGCCCATAAACCATGAGATCATGACCTAAGCTGGAGTCAGACGCTTAACTGAGCCACCCAGATGCCCCAATTACAGAATTTTTATTAAAATATTTTAATTTCAGAGTGCCTGGGTGGCGCAGTCAGTTAAGTATCTGACTCTTGATGTTGGCTCAGTTCATGATCTCACGGTTCATGAGGGCAAGCCCCGCATTGGGCTCTGCGTTGACAGTGTAAAGCCTGCTTGGGATTGTCTGTCTCCCTCTCTCTCTGTCCCTCCCCTGCTTTGAAAAAAAATAAACATTTAAAAATATTTTAATTTCCTCATATGTTATTAATATTTATATCATGATGTTTATTATCTCCTAAAGGAACATCTGGATACTCATGGTACTTCTTTTTTTTTTCTTTTTAAAAACAATTTTTTTTTTACATTTTATTTATTTATTTATTTATTTATTTATTTAATTTTTTTTTTTAACGTTTATTTATTTTTGAGACAGAGAGAGAGCATGAACGGGGGAGGGCCAGAGAGAGGGAGACACAGAATCTGAAACAGGCTCCAGGCTCTGAGCTGTCAGTACAGAGCCCAATGCGGGGCTGGAACTCACAGACCGCGAAATCATGACCTGAGCCGAAGTCGGCCGCTCAACCGACTGAGCCACCCAGGTGCCCCACATTTTATTTATTTTTGAGAGAGAGAGAGAGAGAGAGAGACAGAGCACAAGGGGGGGGAGGTGCAGAGGGAGGGAGACACAGAATCCAAAGCAGGTTCTAGGCTCCCCACAGCTGTCAGCACAGAGCCCGACGCAGGGGTTGAACCCATGAACCGTGAGATCGTGACCTGAACCTAAGTCAGTTGCTTAACCGACTGAGCCACCCAGGCGCCCCACTCACGGTATTTCTTAAGTTCTTACAAGAGACTTTTCAATGTTGAGATATTCCAGAGAAAACAAAAAATAGCAGTATCCGGCTTGTTTCAAATTTCTCTTTAATTGACATACTTTTATCAGAAAGTGGCCTCCATAGAAATTAGTATTAGAATCATTTTGTAAGTAAACCTTCTCCTTCAGAATCATGCACACTCTTGTTTCCATATTCTTTTTTTAAAATTTTTTAAATATTAATTTATTTTTGAGAGAGAGAGACAAAGTGTGAACAGAGGAGGATCAGAGAGAGGGAAACACAGAATCCGAAGCAGGCTCCAGGCTCCAAGCTGTCAGCACAGAGCCCGACGCGGGGCCCGAACTCATAAACTGAGAGATCACGACCTGAGCTGAAGTTGGTCACCCAACTGACTAAGCCATCCAGGCACCCCTATTGTTTCCCTGTTCTGATATCCTAATATTTTATTGGGCTTGTACCCATTGTTGTGTATTTCATCTGCAATTCTCAAAAATATTTTCTCTAAAATTAAAAGATTCTAATCCTTTTTAAAAGTGAAATCGGGGGCACCTGGGTGGCTCAGTCGGTTAAGCGTCCGACTTCAGCTCAGGTCACGATCTCGCGGTCCGTGAGCTGGAGCCCCGCGTCGGGCTCTGGGCTGATGGCTCAGAGCCTGGAGCCTGCTTTGGATTCTGTGTCTCCCTCTCTCTCTGCCCCTCCCCCATTCATGCTCTGTCTCTCTGTCTCAAAAATAAATAAATGTTAAAAAAAAATTAAAAAAAAAGTGAAATCTTTTTTTTCCGATTAAACTTTTGCTAACAATTTTAGTAGCTAGCAACAGTTAATGCCAAATAACGGTAGATGGCTCAAATTCAAAATTATTTTTAATGCCCAATGAATACCATGACTCATTTTTTCATTTGAGAATTTTCATTTATTTCATTGAACTCTTTTTGGGCATTTCATATCTCATCTCTATTAAATCTAACTGCCTTAACAACATTCAGTTGGATTACTAGTTAGCGTCCCAGAATGGCTTTAAGGTCAAATTTGGTACATTTTCATCAAGAATGTCTTACCTTTGTCTTATCTGTTACTGGGGCCTCAAAACGAAGCTAATAAAGGCACACACATTTTACTTCATGTTAATATTTAAATTTTTATACGTATGGAGGCCTTCATAGAAAACCAATTAAGACCGCAAAGAAGTGGTTACGCCCGGGACTTAAATACCATTTTAACAAAGGGTGATGAACGTGGAGAAGAGACAAGACAGAGGAAAAGGGGTTTATAGGTTCCCAGAGGTGGTCAATTGTGGGAAGGTGAGGATATGGGGGAACTAAGGGAAGATAATGATTATTTTAGCAAAATATGTTTGTGCACAGCACCTTGGTGCTGACTTTCTGTCTGCAGTAGTAAGAACGGTTCCCCTGATACGGGAGGGTGGGGGCGGGACTATCTTCACAAATCTATGTCTTACTTTTAGGAAGATAGGGGGAGGGCAAAAAGTTGGGTTTTTTGTTTTGTTTGTTTGTTTTATTTTATTTATTTATTTATTTTTTTGCATTTGCTGCCTTATTGCCTTCAGCTCAAAACAATCCTTAGGTCAAAGAGGCACATTTTGAGATGGCATATTCTGATGTCCTTCAATATCATGTATAACCTTTGAACTGTTTCAGACAATGTCTCTGTCAGAACAGGTGAGGCTGCATCTGCTATCAAATTCAAATAATATGCCACATACGGCATAAAGAACATTTCTGGATCTGGGGCCAAAAATCTGGCTTATGCACTCTTCTCTTTATTAATTGCTAGCGCCATTGACCATTTTTTTCCAGCTTTATTGAGATATAATTGACATATAATGTGAAAGTTTTGGTACATAACAGGAAGGCTTGAAATACATATATGTTGTGAAATGATCACCACCACAAGATTAGTTAACACACCCATCACCTCATGGAGTTAGCATCTTCTCGTGTGTGGTAGGAACTTTTAAGATTTACTCTCTTAGCCGCTTTCGAGTATATAATCGGTATTCTTAACTATGGTCACCATGTTGTACGTTAGACTTCCAGAACTGAGTCATCTTGTAACTAAAAGGTTGTACCCTTTGAGGGCGTCTGGGTGGCTCAGTTGGTTAAGCGTCTGACTTCAGCTCAGGTCATGATGATCTAGCGGTTCATGAGTTCAACCCCCGTGTCGGGCTCTGTGCTGAGAGCTCAGAGCCTGGAGCCTGCTTCACATTCTGTGTCTCCCCTCTCTCTCTGCCCCTCCTCCGCTCACTCTCTGTCTCTCTTTCAAAAATAAAAAAACATTAAAAAAAAAATTAAAAAACAAAGGTTGTACCCTTTGACCACCGTCACCCATTCCCCACCCTCCCCCGTCCCTGGGCAACTGCCAATCTACTTTCTGTTTTGTGACTTCAGCTGTTTTTAGATTCCATGTATAAGCGAGATCATACAGTATTTGCTTTTCTCTGCCTGACTTATTTCACTTAACAGAATGCCTTAAAGTTTTATCCATGTTGCTGCAAAGGGCAGAACTTCCCTCCTTCTGGTGGTTGAATTATAGTCTATTGGGTATACACCACACACACACACCCCACATTTCTTTATCCATCCATCTGTTGATGGGCACTTAGGTAATTTGCGTATCTTGCCTACTGTGAATAATGCTGCAGTGAACGTGGGAGTGCAAATATCTCTTCGAGAGAATAACTTTACCTCCTTCAGATAAATACCCACAAGTGGAATGACTAGATCATATGGTAGGTCTATTTTTAATTTGTTTAAGTTTATTAATTTTCAGAGAGGGAGAGAGAGAGAGCGTGCACTTGAGTAGGAGTGGGGCAGAGAAAGAGAAGGAGGGAGAGAGAATCCCAAGCAGGTGCAGAACCC
Source organism: Herpailurus yagouaroundi (assembly GCF_014898765.1). Lineage (NCBI taxonomy): Eukaryota > Metazoa > Chordata > Mammalia > Carnivora > Felidae > Herpailurus > Herpailurus yagouaroundi. The sequence goes on along the minus strand of NW_024412416.1, from coordinate 3,786,984 downwards.
GATGCGGGGCTCCCACCCATGAACCATAAGATCGTGACCTGAGCCAAAATCAAGAGCTGGGCGCCCAACGGGCTCAGCCACCCAGGCACCGCAGTAAAAGCAGTCCTCCACAATTTTTGATATGACTCACATTATTTGTATAAAACCAAAATGTTTTAATTTGAACTTTTAAATTAATTAATTAATTTATAAGTAGGCTTCATGCCCAGCGCAGAGCCCCAATGCAGGGCTTGAACTCACGACCCGGAGATCAAGACATGAGCTGAGATTCAGAGTCGGGCTGAGCCACCAGGCACCCCATTAATTTGAACTTTAATTAAACTTTATATTTTCAGGAAATAAAACTAGTTGCCATCCACAAATAACATGTCTACTTTGGGCCAAGGTGAAGAACTGGTATCACATAGAGTTAAATGTAGGTGTATGTACATTTACCATTAGTTTTAATTGTTTAGTGTTGCAAAATGTTCTTCAGCCCCCTTGTGCAACTATTGGCTGGTACTATGCTAACTAACACTAGACAATGAATGGGAATACAAAGAAAGGAAAAACAGGAAGCGGAGTCCCACCTGGAAAAGATATTTTGTTATGCAAAAATGCATTGTATTCAAGCTATCAGAGAAGATTTGACAAGTTTATTTTTCTCTTCTCTCTCCTAAGCCCTTCTCCCCCTCAGCTGTTGAGACCCAACTCCCAGTGCTGACCATCCCCTCCCCACCCCCACAGCAGGGCTGCCCACAAACGTCTGTGTTTTGACTCAGTCACCTTTGGTTTTAAGGTCGCAGGGAAACTGACGGACAGAAGCTTTGCTCTGAGTCCTGAGCACTGTTTGTGACAGGCAAGGCCTAGGGACAAGGATCCCTGTTGCCTGGATCTGTGACTGGTACGGTAGTAATAAGTATAGGGCAAAAAGAATTTCATGATCCTGTAAGATTGGTAAACGCTAAATTAATTCAAGGTTAAGCCATCTTGACTGTGGGGATTCTTAGAGCTTCTAATTATGTTCGAGAATCTAACCCAAGAGCCGTAAATCCAACAAAACAGGGAATCTTCACAAGCGGGACAAACTATGTAGCTCATCCCCAACAGATTCACCCTCGAGGTCCTTTATTCTTGGGAGAACTCGTAGGACCGGGGCTCCAGGGAGCAGAGTTGGGGAAATGTTGGGAAACCTCAGCACACAGGTTTCCTCTCCACAAGGGATGGGCAGGCAGGATCAGGAAGCTACCCTGTAGGGCAGTGCAGTGTTTGTGAAGAAGCTCTCGCTCACGTCGTCTAACCCAAGTCAGGGGGGCCCCAGGAGAATCATTCCCAGAATTTGGGGAAGGAGGTAAGAAGGGGGAGACTGAGGCTCGCATTCCAGATTGTGTGCTTGCGTACTCACTCCGCTTGTGCTGCCAGGGCAAGGGAAACAAGGGTTGGAGAATTGAGTACGGGATGGTCAGACCGAGAGGGGGCCAGGACCGCTTCCCCTACTTGCCAGTAGCCCAAACAGACGAAGAGAGATCCCATAGAAACCCAAGGGCCCACAGGTTGCCACAGACAGCGGAGGACGTAGGGAGCCCGAATCCTGCAGGGACCACTTGCAAGAGGGATGAAATGGTGCCGACATCTAAGGAATGCAGCATGATTCCACCAACGGAAGATGTGGCCGCGTCTCCTAACGGCACCAGTACGAGCCCCGCCCCCGTCGTCCACACCAAGCCACTGGGCAATGAACTAAGAGACGTTTGTGACGTGGAAGAGCCCAGTTTTCTATCCTTTCTCCTGCCTGGAGAGAAGTCACCGGGAAGAGGTGGGCATGGGAGCAGACCTGTCCTGCTGCCTCCATTTTACAATATGACTCTCGTCAGGGAGATGAGACCCAGGGGGAGCTTTAAGCCACATTTGCAATGGACACATTAGAGTCAACTGAACTGGATCTTAAAAAAACAAAAAGGTGGCTATTAGCATGAGAAGTGAAGAGAGCCCTCCATCCAGTAGTGTTTTTTTTTTCTTGTTTTAATTCTTTAATGTTTATTTATTTCTGAGAGACAGAGAGACAGAGAGTGAGTCAGGGAGGGGCAGAGATTGAGGGAGACCCAGAATCCAAAGCAGGTTCCAGGCTCTGAGCTGCCAGCACAGAGTCTGACGCGGGGCTCGATCTCACGTACCTCGAGATCATGACCTGAGCCGAAGTTGGACGCTCGACCGACTGAGCCACCCACGTGCTCCTATACTTAGTTTCTGGAGGAACCTCCATACTGCTTTCCAGAATGGCTGCACCAGGTGGCATTGCCACCAACAATGCAAAAGAGAGCCTCTCTCTCCGCGTCCTCGCCAACGCGTGTTATTTCCTCAGTGGTCACTGGTAGCCATTCTGACAGGTGTGAGGTGGCATCTCATTGTGGTTTTGATTTGTGTTTCCCTGATGTGACTGTTGTCAAGCATCTTCTCACATGTCTGTGAGCCATCTGGATGGAAGACTTTCTTTTTCGAAAAGGTATGCCACACCTGCTCCTAGGAGAATGCTGAAGGCATCATGTGTCTAATGTCACTTGATGTGGGCCACCAGTGGCTCAGTTGGTTAAACACCCCGACTCTTGGTTTTGGCTCAGTCGTGACTTCACGGTTTGTGAGATCAAGCCCCTCGTGGGGCTTTGCACTGACAGTGTGGAGCCTGCTTGGGATTCTCTCGCTCCTTCTCTCTCTGCCTCTCCCCTGCACGCTCTCTCTCTCTCTCTCTCTCTCTCAAAATAAATAAACTTTAAAAAGAAATGTGATGTCCTTTGATACCAAAGCAATAAATTGGACATGATTAAAAAGTAATCTTATCAAAAGAGTATTGATTAGTGGATTCCTGGCAATCGGGGGACAGGCTCTGGTGATATGTACCTGGTCTCTATTTTTGGCCTTGTTCTGATCAGCAATTAGACATGACTCAACATGTGAATTAATGACCTGATGACCCCCCCTTTTTTTTTTTTTAGATTGTGTAATGGGAAGATATCATTAACACCCTGGAAGAGAATAAAAAACAGATTTTAAAATTTAGTTAAACACGTAGAATATCTTTGTGTTATTTATAACATGCAAAGAAATACATAAAAGTAAAATCCCCCGCCTCCCATCCCATCCACTAATTCCTTATCCAGTCTCACTCTCTAGTTCACTATTAACATCTTCTAGTTACAAAAATCAAGAACAGTATCCTCCGAAACGTACTGGTCTACAACTTGCTTGTCTCATCTAACAGTCAACTGTAGGTAACTCTTCCTGTCTGGAGATAAAGATGTATCTTTACACTGTCTCCAAATTTTCACTAACAACGCTGCCATGAATATCATTGTGGATATAGGTCTCCATCATTATGGGAGTGCTCTTGAACAAAATTCCTAAAAAATAAATTAACTGGGTTACAGGTAGAGCTGACCCTTGAACAATGCAGAGGTTAAGGATGCCAGCCCCTGTGCAGTCAAAATCTATGTGTAGCATTTGACTTCCCCAAGACTTAACTGCGAATAGTCTACTGTTGCCTGAAGGCCTTACCGATAACATAGACAGTTGATGGACACATATTTTGCATGTTACATGTATCCTATACTGCATTTTTACAATAAAGTAAGCTACAGAAAAAGAAACGTTATTAAGAAAATCAAAAGGAAGAGAGAATACATTTACAATACCGTATTTATCGAAAAAACTGCGTGTATAAGTGAGCCCGCACGGTTCAAACCCGTGTTGTTCAAGGTTCAGCTATACACACATTTGAATTTTTCATCAACATTACCTCCCAAAGTTTACCAGTGGACCCTCCCAACTGCAACACACCTGTTTCTTAAGACACTCATCCACACCCATCTTTAGGTATTTGCCAACCTCAGAGGTGGTAAACCCACTGATGTGCGAGGTAACCAGCCTCCAAGATGGCCTCGGATCATTCCAACCTCCCGGTATGCGCACCTGAGTTTCCTCTCACACTGAGTTTGCTCTGTGTGACTGTGGCTGGCTTCAAAATTTGCAGGGCTTGGTAAAAAATAAAAATGCTTTTTTCAAAAAGCAGGAAAAAGTGCCGATAAAGGGACTAAAGGTACTATAAATAAAGGTTTTTGTCTTTCTTCTGCAGTTCTCAAGGTGTTTTTTTTTTATTTGCTAAATTTGTCATCTTAAGTAAAGAAAAATCAAAATGTTAAAATTTTACTAAATTTTACCATTCATCTTTGTATGTGCAATGCCAGTTTTAAAGGCAAATATCAGAGCACTTAACTCACATGTGGAATCACCCAGATCACACAGTTCATATTACATAGCTGGTATATGCATACGTATGTTTTTCTTACCAGAGCAGTGGAAGTGATGTACAAAATTAACTTAACTCTTTTTATATTTCATTTCTCAATAAATGCACATTCTACCAGCACTCTGGGAGCTGTGGTTTCCTAAACATATTGACCTTGTCCCTGCCTTTTTTTTTTTTAAGTTTATTTATTCTTTTTGAGAGAGAGAGAGAGAGAGAGCCAGAGAGAGCACACACAAGCTGGGGAGGGGCAGAGAGAGGAAGAGAGAGAATCCCAAACAGGCTCCACGCTGTCTGAGGCAGGGCTGGAACCCACAAACCGTGAGATCAAAAGTCTGATGCTTAACTGACTGAGCCACCCAGGCGCCCCCACCTTGTCCTTGCTTTGAGTCTCACTGAATCCCCACCAAAATTCTGTACATTGCTGACACTATACGCAAAGGGTTGGCAAAGAGTAGTGGTGCACCCACGTACATGTATCTCCTCTGCTCCCGTGGAGTCTCCATTGCTCCCATGGACCGCACTTACAACGATCCAAACATAAAGTGATTAAGAATATCAATATGGCGACACGCCTGGGTGGCTCAGTTGGTTAAGCGTCCGACTTCAGCTCAGGTCATGATCTCGTTGTTTGTGGGTTCGAGCCCTGCATCGGGTTCTGTGCTGATGGCTCGGAGCCTGGAGCCTGCTTCTGATTCTGTGTCTCCCTCTCTCTGCCCCTCCCCTGCTCACGCTCTGTCTCTGTCTCTCAAAAATAAATAAACATTAAGAAAATTAAAAAAAAGAATATTAATATGGCCATAGCAGAGCTTCAAACCGACTGCAGGGCTCTTGTGAATGCGGATCCTGTGTGACTGCGCAGGATGCACGCCCATGAAGCCAGCCCCAGGGGACCAGTTGAAGTGGCATGCCTGACTGCCAAGGCTGGTCATACATGTCCCTGTAGCTTCTGCTTCGCTCCCTTGGATTGCTTGTCTAGGGAAGTCAGTCACCACATTGTGGGAACACTCACACAGCACGCCGGAAATGCCCGCTTGGGGACAATCTTGCTAGTCAGGTGAATAAGCCACCTTTTGCAAATGGCCCCTCCGGCTCCATTCATGCCTCCCCATGACTGAGGGGCAAGGGAGCATCTTGATGGCAAATGTAGAAAGACCGCAGACAGAATCTCCCAGCTTAGGAGCTCTGAGTCCCCACCCACAAAAATACCAGAGATAATAAACATCTATAGTTGCATTCAGTCACCCCAAATTGGGTGATTTGTCACATAGCCATAGGCAACCAAAACGATGTTTTCATTCACATTTGCTCTATTTCAATATGAGTTGGCCTTTTTTGCACGTTGGATGGCTACTTATCGTCTTTCTTCTTTCACTTGCTCATTTAATTTCTTTATTTCCATCAGGTTATCTTCATCTTACTAATATAAAAAGAATTACAGCAAGGAAATCAGCCCTTTGCTGGTCGTAGGTACTGCACGACGTTTTCACAGTTTATAATTTGTTTTTGTTTTTGTTTTTTTTTTTTACTATATTTCCCATTACGGGAGTTTTAAATTTTTATTGCGGTTTAATTGACCAATGTTTCCCTCTATGCCTTTTAGGTTTTGTTTTAAACTTATTAGAGGTTTTTTTCCTTCCACAGTTATAAAATGTTTACCGTTGCTTTGTTTTAGTACTTTGATGATTTCATTTACATTAGAATTTTTGATTTAATAATCAAACTTTTTTTGGGTGGGGGAGTACATATTGTGTGGGTGGGGGCCACAAAGACAGAGAAAAGAGAAACACAGTCTCTCTACTTCACAATATTAGCCCATTATACAATTTCAATTATTAAATAATCCTCTCCCACTGATCTGAAATGTCATCTTTATCACATCCCAGACACCTATTTTGGGGTTTATTTCTGTATTCTCAATTCTCTTCCATTGTTTTGTTTATTCCTGTGCCAATGTTACTCTTCTATTTCTGGATAGCCTGGATATTTTCTATGGGTTTCATTTCTCTAGAACGATCTTGGAATCAGTTTTCAACTTCAAATAATTAAGTAAGTGAATCAACATCCCTTGATATTTTTCCTGCACCAGATTTATGAAATCGAGTATCCCCATGAGAAAAGTCTGCCTTTCCATGAATTCACATCTATTTTATGGTTTTTTAAAAAAATTTTTTCATGTTTATTTCTGAGAGAGAGAGAGAGAGAGAGAGAGAGAGAGAGCGAGCAGGGGAGGGGCAGAGAGAGAGAGGGAGACACAGAATCCGAAGCAGGCACAGAGCCCGATGTGGGGCTTGAACTCACGAACCGCGAGATCATGACCTGAGCTGAAGTCGGCCACTTAACCAACTGAGCCACCCAAGCACCCCTATTTTATGTTTTTTGATAGACTTTTAAGATCTTCTTCATTTAGGTCCTACATATTTCTTATTAAGTTTATTCTTAGGATTTTTTATTTCTTTTTTAAAAATTTTTTTTAATGTTTTTATTTATTTTTGAGACAGAGAGAGAGCATGAGCAGGGGAGGAGCAGAGAGAGAGGGAGACAGAATCCGAAGCAGGCTCCAGGCTCTGAGCTGTCAGCACAGAGCCCGACGCGGGGCTCAAACTCATGGAGTGTGAGATCATGACCTGAGCCGAAGTCGGATGCTCAACTGACTGAGCCACCCAGGCGCCCCAATTCCTAGGATTTTTTAAAAGTTTATTTATTTATTTTGAGAGAGACAGGGACAGCCCAAGTGGGGGAGGGGCAGAGAGAGAGGGAGAGAGAAAATCCCAAGCAGGCTCCATGCTACCAGCACAGAGCCCCCATGCGGGGCTCAAAGCCAAGAAGCTGTGAGATCATGACCTGAGCCAAAACCAGAAGTTGGATGCTTACCCGACTGAGCCACCCAGGTGCCCCAAGTTTATTCCTAGAATTAAAAAAAACTGAAGTAAAACTGATATACAATAAACTGCATGTCTTTAAGATGCACAACTTGGTAAGATTTGTTTTTGTTTTTGTTTTTAAGTTTATTTATTTATTTAGAGAGAGACAGACAGCGCCAGTTGGGGAGGGGCAGAGAGAGAGGGAGAAACCCAAGTAGGATCCACAGGGTCAGTACAGAGCCTGACGCGGGGCTCCGGGGCTCAAACTCATGAAACTGTGAGATCAAGACGTGAGCCAAAATCAAGAGTTGGACACTTAACCGAATGAGCCACCCAGGTGCCCCACAACTTGGTACGTTTTGACAAATGAGTATAATCACAAAAGCGTCAATGCGATCGAGATAATGGACATACCTGTAACTCTCAAAAGTTCGCCCCTTTGTAATCATTACTTTCCCCAAGTGACCACTGATGTGCTTTCTGTCACTTACAGATCAATTTGCATTTTCTAGAATTCCATCCAAATGGAACTGTATAGTAGGTACTCTTTTATGTCTGCCTTCTCTTCCTCAGCATAACTATTTTGAGATTCATTCACATTGTTCCATGTATCCATAGTTTGTTTTCTGCATTGCTGAGTACTATCCCATTGTATGAATAAACCACAACTTGTTGATCCATTCAATTACCAAAGGGCATTAGGTGGGTGTCTAGTATTTGGCTATTACATACAAAGCTTCTATAAACACTTGTGTACAAATCTTCGTATTGACATGTGCTTTCTGTCTTTTTTCTTTGATAAATATGCAGGGGTGAGATGTTTGGGCCATATGATAAATGTATGTTTAACTTATGAAGAAACTGCCAAGCTATCTCGCCAAGGGGCTACACCGCTTGACATTCCCACCAGCAATGTAGGAGAGTATTTGAGATCTTATTTTTTTTCAATATATGAAATTTATTGTCAAATTGGTTTCCATACAACACCCAGTGCTCATCCCAAAAGGTGCCCTCCTCAATACCCATCATCCACCCTCCCCTCCCTCCCACCCCCCATCAACCCTCAGTTTGTTCTCAGTTTTTAAGAGTCTCTTATGCTTTGGCTCTCTTCCACTCTAACCTCTTTTTTTTTTTTTTCCTTCCCCTCCCCCATGGGTTTCTGTTAAGTTTCTCAGGATCCACATAAGAGTGAAACCATATGGTATCTGTCTTTCTCTGTATGGCTTATTTCACTTAGCATCACATTCTCCAGTTCCATCCACGTTGCTACAAAGGGCCATATTTCATTCTTTCTCATTGCCACGTAGTATTCCATTGTGCATATAAACCACAATTTCTTTATCCATTCATCAGTTGTTGGACATTTAGGCTCTTTCCATAATTTGGCTATTGTTGAGAGTGCTGCTACAAACATTGGGGTACAAGTGCCCCTATGCATCAGTACTCCTGAGATCTTATTTTTTTTTAAATTAATTTCTAGCTTGATTGCATTACTAAAACAGAATGGGGTCCGATTTTATTCTACTGTTTTGAATTTATGTAGGTTTCCTTTATGGCATGACAAAGGATTGATTTTTATAAATGTTCTGTTGGTACTTGAAAGTGTTCACTGTGCTCAGGATACGGAATGCAGCCTTATTGATTATATAATTCAGAACTTTTATAGCCCTATCTATTTTTGTGTCTGTTGTATCTGTCATTTGCTCAGAGAAATGAATTAGAGTCTTTTACTGCTATTATGCTTTCATCAATGTCTTCTTCTTCTTCTTCTTCTTCTTCTTCTTCTTCTTCTTCTTCTTTTTTTTTTTTGCAGTTTTGTATTACGGAGTTTATTTATTGCAAAAAGATTCACAACTGCTATAACATTTTAACATTCTAAACTACTTTTTCACTTAATCTAACCGTCTGATTTTAAATTGTTACCCTGATATTATTTTTATTAAATCTTCAAAACTTTTCATTGTGGAAATTTTCAAACATGGGCAAAAGCATGACAAAATAGTATAATGGACCCACATTGTATCCATTACCCAGTTCCAATTATTAACTGATGGCCAGTCTTGTGTAAAGTCTGGAAACTCCCCCCATCCCTGGTTTATTTTGAAGCTGATCTTATATGACTTTATCTGTAAATATCTCAATGTACATCTCCAAAAGATAAGGACACTGTAAAAATAACCGTAATATGATTATCATTCTTTTAAAAATCAACAGGAATTCTCTAATATCACTATGAAAAAACATCATAGCATTCAAACTCACCTAATGGCTTCCTAATTTTTTATGGTTTCTCCAAACCATGAATCAGATAAAGCCCGTATACTGCAATTGTGTTTTAAGCTACAGGTTTTCTGCTGCACCTCTTTCTTTTCCTTGTAATATATTTGTCAGAGACACCAGAGTTTTCTTCCTCTGTAGCATTTCCCGGAGGCTTGATTTTGAAGAGTTCTCCCCCCTGGTTTTAATGTGTTCCTCAAGCTCTTGTATTCCCTTCAAAATGGTATTTAGATCTAGGGGCTTGATCAGATTCAGGTTCAACATTTCTGCAAGAATCCTGTGCTGGTGGTGTTATATACTTCCATCAGTCAGCACACGATGTCTACTTTCTCATTTTGCTAATATCTCATTTTCAAAAGATCCACTTATTCACTCTGGGTTCAAAAATGGTGCAACATCGTATCCTATAATTTCTTCTTCATTTATTAACTGGATTATTTCTCTAAGAAGAGACCTTCTAATCAACTATTCAGTTACTTTGGGGTAGAGTTCACATGGGAAAGTCAGTTCTGCTTACTTAAATTTTCAAAATAATGAGTTGGTATTCCAGCATTCACCAAAGGTAATCCATGAATGCCTCCCTTTCTTTTTTTTTAATTTTAATTTTAATTTTTTTTTTAATTTTGTAGTGTTACTATGAACTCATAGATTTAAAAATATTTGATGTCTGGGGCGCCTGGGTAGCTCATTCAGTTGAGCATCCAACTTTGGCTCAGGTCATGATCTCACGGTCCGTGAATTCGAGCCCCGCGTTGGGCTCTGTGCTGATGGCTCGGAGCCTGGAGCCTGCTTCAGATTCTGTGTCTCCCTCTCTCTCTGCCCCTCCCCTGCTCCCATTCTGTCTCTGTCTCTCTCAAAAATAAGTGAACATTAGAAAAAATTTAAAAATATTTGATGTACTGGAGTTCATTGGAAATTGTCATTTTTATTGATGTTCAAGTCGTCTCAGCTCCGGACTGTGGGTGCTCCTCAAGTTACATTATGAGTCCTTTTGACATGACAACCATAAAAGTCTTTGGTATGTCCCTTGCTTCCTGATATGATGAGATATCCCAGATTTAGTTTTTTGTCCCATATATGGAGTCAGTCATTCCTCTAAGAAGTTCTGACTCTCTTGAGCGGGTAAAGATATTTAGAGATCATAACTTAGGTGCTAAGCACTGTTTTCTTTGTTTTCATTTTCCTGCTATGCCTGTGTCCACACTTTGCCTTTCAACCTTTCAGAGATGTTGTATTTAAATACATGAGTTAGGTTTTGTTCATTAATACATTCTGAGATTAACAAAGTAATCCATAGTTCTTTAACGTGGATTTGAAATCTTTGTATTTAGCAACTGCAAGACTCCTACATCGGCCCCCTGATCTGTGTGAGGGCTACTATGATAGGAGGAGCCAAGAACCTTCCTCCCCTACCAGGACGTAAACCAAAAACATATCTGGAGGAATTTCTGAGGTCAGGGCCACCTCAAAGACTTAAAAGCTACAGGGAGGTTAATTCAACTGCATGTCTGTTTCCCTTGCCTAGTTGGCCTGGACAGAGATGGTTGGATCTTGGAGGGTGACAGTTGATTATCATAAACTTATTCAGGTGGAGATACCAACTGAACTTGCTCACAGAGTCACACTGGGCTCACAAGGAGTCACGGTGGTTGCAAATATGGTATTTTTCCTGGGGCAAATCAACTCACTCAGCTCCTTCTACTTAGTACACAGCTATTGATACGGCAAATGCTTCTCCTTCCGTATCAGTTTGCAAGATCTCCTGAAGCAGTTTACTTTCACCTAGCAGAGAGAGTGGTACATTTGCCCCTCATGCTCTCTACCATCGTCTAATCAGTAGGGATCTTGGTTGTCTTGACATCCTATAGATAATCAAAATAACCTACTACACTAATGGTATAATGACGGCTGGTTCATAAACAGGAAGTAACAAGTATCTTCGATGTCTTATTTAGATGCATGTGTGCCAGAAGGTGGGAAAAAAGAACTACAAGATTTCAGGGATGGGCTTAAAGAATGGTTTTTGGAAGTTCATGGGTCTAAAGCATGTTGGGATATCCCTTCTAAAGGGACTGACACATTACTCTCCCTTACACTGCCCACCATTATAAAAGAGACAAAGTGCTTGATTTGCCTCTTGGAAGTCACATATGCCACACTTGAGTGCGTTCCAGTCTTTCATAGCATACCCTGTCACTTCCGAAGGGGACTCCAACAAGAAAAGACTCCGCTGCCTGTCTAAACTGCAGTGTAAGCTGCTTTGACACTTGGGTCTTATGACCCAGATGTACTTGGAAGGTCTGTGGCACAAAAAGAATGAAGTCTTTGGAAAGCCGTAAAGGAGAATACTGGGATTTAGAAGCAAAGTCATGCTTCCGGTCTCCAGTTTGAGGACCAGCTCCTCCTGGGTTCTGGTAGAGCCAGAATGTTTAACCACGGGACACTGAGTGGCCATGTAATCTGAGTTCCCCACCCATGAACTGGGTGTTATTTGGCTCACTGAGCCATAAAGTTGATCATGCACAGGAGCGATTCATAATTCAACAGAAACCATGTAGTAGAGATCAAGGTTAATTCAATAGACACCGTGTAGTAGAGATCAAGGTTAAGCAAATCCTGAAGGCACAAATCAACTACACGAGCAGTTGTCTCAGACTTGTATGATGCTCACTCTTGCTTCACTGCTGTCTCTTCCGCTATGAATACCTATAATTTAGTGGTGATTTCCTTATTACCAATTGGCCGCGGAAGAAAAACTCAGATCTGATAGATTCTTCACAAGATACTGGCACCAACAGGAAGCTGACTGCTGTAGTATTGCAACCTCAATTAAAAGTACTCTTAAGAGTACTGAAGAAAAATTCTCTCGCCTAGCAGAACTTCAAGTGGTCCCTTCTGCTGGCAACTCAGTCAGGTGAAATGCCTAAGGGCAAGAATCTCTGTTGATCTGTGGGTCAGGGTTAATGAGTTGGCCAGCTGGTCAGGAACTTGGAAAGAACAAGATTGGAAAATGAGAGAAAAGGAGATCTAAGGAAAAGATATAAAGATACAGAGATGAACCTTTTTGTATGTAGGTATGTATTTTAATTTACATCCACGTTAGCATATAGTGCAATAACAGTTTCAGGAGTAGAATCCAGTGATTCATCCCCTACATATAACACCCAGTGCTCATCCCAACAAGTGTCCTCCTTAATGCCCCTTGCCCATTTAGCCCATCCCCCCTCCCAGGACCCCTCCAGCAACCCTCAGTTTGTCCTATGTATTTTAGAGTCTCTTATGTTTTGTCGCCTCCCTGTTTCTATATTATTGTTGCTTCCCTTCCCTATGTTCATCTGTTTTGTATCTTAAATTCCACATATGAGAGAGGTCATATGATATTTGTCTTTCTCTGACTAATTTTCGCTCAGCATAATACATTCTAGTTCCATCCACGTAGTTGCAAATGGCAAGATTTCATTCTTTTTGATTGCCGAGTAATACTCCATCGTATATATATACACTACATCTTCTTTATCCATTCATCCATTGATGGACATTTGGGCTCTTTCCATACTTTGACTATTGTTAATAGCGCTGCTATAAACACTGGGGTGCACGTGCTCCTTCGAAACAGCACACTTGTATCCTTTGGGATAAATACCTAGTAGTGCAATTGCTGGGTCGTAGGGTAGGAGATGAACCTTACTGAAGGGGCACAGAGTAAGGATATTTGTGTCTCATGTGGTTGCTCACCAAAGGGCGTCTACCATAAAAGAAGTAACTAGAAAAGAGGACATGATTTGAGGAGGTTAGCCAGTCTCTTTCCCCAGCAATCTCAGTGCTTGCTCAATGGGACATGTTCGACGTGGCCCTGATGGCAGGGCTGGGCTCAATAACGTACGCGTCTTCCTCACTAGATGTTACTAACTTGCCGAGAGCATAGGCCAACGATGATACCCGAACATAGAGTGAGTACCGATTTGTTCTCATCAGAATAATCACTTATTATAGATACAGATTTACCTTTTCTGTCTGCAATGCTTCTGATAATACCACCCTGCCTGGATTTATGGAATGCTTTACTCACCATACAAGTACTTCATACATCACTCTGACCAAACAACTCCTTTCACAGCAAATGAAGAGTCACAATGGGCTCAAGATCTTATGATCACTGGTCTTACCATGTACCCCCACACTCAGAAACAGCTGGCCTGGGGAACAGGAGAACGGCCCACTGAAGACAGCTGTAAGTTGGAAGACAACTGAAGTTGGAAGACAACACTCTGAAAGGTTGGGGTATGTCCTACAGGATTTTTTTTTTCTTTTTAGATCAGTGATCAGCACATGTGCTGCTTTGTCCATACTCTAGGACACTCAGGTCTGGGAATCAAAGGGGAGAAATGGGAGCATTCCCTAATAATCTGTCTGCAGAATTTTTGCTTCCTATCCCTGATAGGTTCCTGCTGGTTTCAAGGTCTTAATTTCCAAGAGAGGAATGTTTCCACCAGGGAACATAATGGATTTACATCCATGATTTGTAACTTGGGACTTCCATTGGCCGTTTAAACTCTATGTGCCACTCAGTCAATGGGCAAAGAAGGAAGTTTATTTTAGTGGCTGGAATGGTATCAATTATGTTGAGGAACTGAGTTGCTGAGATACAATGGAACTCAGTGGCTTCTTGAGGCCACCTCTTCCATGTCCAATAGAAAAAAGGAAAATATAAACTAAATGAAGACTAATGGGGATTAGAACTTTCAGGAATGAAGGCTTGGGTGAACCCCAAAGAATCTGGATGTGCTGAGATACTGGCTGAGGATAAAGGGGACTGAAATGCATAGCAATGTAGGTACATATGGCTATTGATAGCTGCCGCTTGAGTACTGGTTACAGACATGGGGTAGAGTAGCTACACATATTTTTCCTTGCTTCATATACAGATGCTTATACATCTGTAAATATATGTTATTTTTTCCTTACCATTTTCCCTTGTTATTTTTTTAATGTTTATTTGTTTTTGAGAGACGGAGAGAGACAGAGCAGGATTGGGGCAGGGTCAGAGACAGAGAAGGAGACACAGAATCCGAAGCAGGCTCCAGGCTCTGAACTGTCAGCACAGAGCCTGACACGCTGCTCGAACCCATGAACTGTGAGATCATGACCTGAGCCAAAGTCAGACGCTTGACTGAGCCACCCAGGAGCCCCCATTTGTTTACTCTTTATTTAGGAATATCATTTATCTGTGTGCTTCTGTCATAGTCTTCATTTTTTCTCCAATTGCTTTCATTTATTTGTCTTTTTCCTTTCTGTGGAATTTGTGTGTGTGTGTGTGTGTGTATGTGTGTGTGTGTTTGTAATTCATTATCTTCCGTAAATTTTATTCTTTTTTTTGTTTATTTATTTTTTGGGGGGGAGAGAATCCCAAGCAGTCTCCATGTTGTCAGTGCAGAGTCCAGCATGGAACTCAAACTCACAAACTGTGAGATCATGACCTGAGCTTCTGAAATCAAGAGTCAGACGCTTAATCGGCTGAACCCCCAGGCACCCCCTTGAATTTTATTCTTGTTTATGAATATGTTCCATACAGACCCTGTTTTTTGCTCTTCAGTTTCATTCTTTGGCTCTGAAATCTTCCTATTATTCTTAGTCTATTGAATTATATTTAGACGTTTTAACCTTTTCTTTTTTTTTTTTTCAACGTTTATTTATTTTTGGGACAGAGAGAGACAGAGCATGAACGGGGGAGGGGCAGAGAGAGAGGGAGACACAGAATCGGAAACAGGCTCCAGGCTCCGAGATGTCAGCACAGAGCCCGACGCGGGGCTCGAACTCACGGACCGCGAGATCATGACCTGAGCCGAAGTCGGCCGCTTAACCGACTGCGCCACCCAGGCGCCCCTAAACTTTTCTTTTAGACATTTCATGTTCTTTAACTTTGAGGACACAACACATTTATTGTCAGGTATTCCTTTTTTCCCCCTAGGGTACCTCTATTGCCCATAAGGACTTTTCACTTGTTCAAAGGTCTGGAATCATTTCTCTAGGGAGTGTCAGTCCATCCTTTGTGAATGGCCCGAACCATCATTATTACACTTGTTCACCCTCCCAAAGAAATTACCTAAGTACTTGTACCAGTCAGAGTTCTCCAAAGAAAGAGAACCAAATAGCATGTATGTATCTGATGGGGTAGGGTGGCAGGCTGGAGACTCAGGGGAGAGTTGCAGGTGGAGGCCAAAGGCAGTCTGCTGGCAGATTTCCCTCCTTTTCAAGAGAGGTCAGTCTTTGCTCTATGAAGGCCTTCACCTGATTGGATGAGGTCCACCCATATTATGGACGGCAATCTGCTTTACTCAAAGGCCAATTTAAATGTTAAATGTTAATGTTACACCATATACAAAAATAAAGTCAAAATGGATTAAAGACCTAAATGTGAGACTGAAACCACAAGACCCCTAAAAGAAAACACAGGCAGTCATCTCTTGGACTTGGTCTTAGCAACAGATTTATGAATATGTCTCCTAAGGCAAGGGAAACAAAAGCAAAAATAAACTATTGGGACGACATCAAAATAAAAGGCTTTTGCACAGCAGTGGAAATCATCAACAAAACAAAAAGGCTACCTATTGAACAGGAGAAAATATTTGCAAATGATATATCTGATAAGGGGTTAATATAAAACACGAATAAAGAACTTATAGGGGCGCCTGGGTGGCTCAGTCAGTTGAGCCTCTGACTTCGGCTCAGGTCAAGAGCTCACGGTCTGTGAGTTCGAGCCCTGCATCAGGCTCTGTGCTGACAGCTCAGAGCCTGGAGCCTGCTTTGGATTCTGTGTCCCCCTCTCTGTCCCTTCCCAACTCATTTTCTGTCTCTCTCTCTCTCTCTCTCTCTGTCAAAGACAAACATTAAACATTTTTTTATATATAAAAAAGAACTTATAAAATCCAACATCAGAAAACAAATAATCTAAGTAAAAATAGGCAGAGGACCTGAATAGACATTTTTCCAAAAAGACATCCAGATGGCCACCAGACACATGAAAAAAAATGCTCAACATCACTTATCATCAGGGAAATGCAAATCAAAACCACGGCGAGATACCACCTCACATCTGTCAGAATGGCTAAAATCGACAACATAAGAAACAACAGATATTGGTGAGGACGTGGAGAAAGGGGAACCCGCTTGCACTGCTGGTGGGAATGCAAACTGGTGCAGCCGCTGTGGAAAACAGCATGGAAATTAAAAATTAAAAATAAAATAAAAATAAAAATTAAAAATTAAAAGTAGAAATACCCTATGATCCAGTAATTATACTGCTGGATATTTACCCAAAGGAAAGGAAAACACAAATTCAAAAAGATACATGCACCTCTATGTTTATTGTTGATCGCAGTACCATTTGCAATGGCCAAGATATGGGAGTAGCCCAAGTGTCCAACAGTAAGTAAATGGATGAAGAAGATGTGTGTGTGTGTGTGTGTGTGTGTGTGTGTGTGTGATTGTGTGTGTATATATATATACACATATAGCAAATAAACAAACAAACTCATAAATACATAAAATAAACTAGTCTTGCCAGAGGTGAGGCAGTTGGGTGGACAGGTAAAATAGAGGAAGGGGATAAAGAGGTACAAAGCTCCAGTTATAAAATAAACCATGGAGATGAAAAGTACAGCATAGGGAATATAGTCAATAACATGTAACAATGTCATCCGGTGATAGGTCCTGACTCCACTTATCTTGATGAGCGTTGTGTATATAGAACTGTTGAATCAAAATGTTGGGAACCTGATACTAATACAACATATGTCAAGTATACTTAAATAATAAAAATTTAAAAAAAATGTTAATCTCATCCAAAAAAACCTTCCCAGAAATACACAGAATAATAGTCGATCAAATATCTGGACACTGTGGCCCAGCCAAGCTGCCACATAAAGTTAACCATAACAGTACAGGCCAGTATTTTCTGAACGGGTGGTGTTGAGAAAATGGGTAACCAGAAATGGACAAATTATCTTCAGACGTGTAAAATGGATTTCATGAGCCAACGGTACTTTCGAGAAGCCCAAAGCTTCTGAGGTAAATACCTGTAGTCTTTAATACAGGCTGATGCAGTAGATGGCATTTTATCCATTCAAGAGGATGGCAACAATGACCAGTGACGAGTCAATAACTGAACTCACAGCTTTGGGAAGATCAAAATTTCTTCCAAGCTATCAGAGAAAGCAGGGAACTTACATCAGCTAATGACGAGAATAAAGCACCATTATAACTCACACGGATCTTACCAGATGCCCTGTTACCAGCTTTGTGCATTTTCTCTCTTCCCTGACTGCCCTTTGTTTGAGGGTTCCCTCCCTTCACTCCCAGTTCTGTTCACTTCTCCTGTACCAACCCTCCCTGCCCCCCAGGGTTTAGGCCCCTCTCAAATGCCGACTCACAAACCGTGAGATTATGCCCTGAGCTGAAGTTGGACACTCAACTGGCGGAGCCACCCAGGTGCCCCAAGGGTACACTTTCTTGAAGATTCATGTCTTATCTCTGGACACACATGTGGGCAGGTAATGAGCTATTCACATCTGTCCAGAATGACACTATACACTTTTTCTTAACATCGTATTTAAATGGTGCTGTAAAAGTATAATATCTTTATATAAGATTTCAGGGCTAAATGGCAAATTTGAGTAAAGCCAACTTACTCCTATCTAAATCCCAACGAAAATAAACAAGGGGGAAAAAAAAACACTGGACATTGTTTTATCCCTTTCTATGGAAGAGGACAGTCACATGACAGTAAATTAATTTCTTGAAGTCACAGTGAGCTGGAACATGGTCAAGAACACCAGGAATTAATTTGTAATGCCCTTTCCAAGAGAGCAGCTTGAGCTGTGCATTCTTAAATCTAAGAATATTTCCTAGATTTCTTCTTTTCTTTTCTTTTCTTTTCTTTTCTTTTCTTTTCTTTTCCTTTCCTTTCCTTTCCTTTCTTTTTTTTTTAAGGTAGAAGGAAACATTCAGTGTTTCAGTGTGGGCTAAAAGACACATAGGTAACACTCAACCCAGTGCCTTCTTGTCTATAAATATCAGTAACATTTAAGGACCTTGGTTCATGGTGCAGAATTTCTACTAGATATAGCGAAGATAGAGACCTTTGCCCACAGCTCTGGCCCCCTCCCTGCTCCCTTTGAGGGACTTGATCATAGAACCATAACAAGTTCTTGACTTTAAGATATGAAGGAAGAATGCAATCAGTACTCGAGGCATGCATGCAATGATCGAAGAAAAATGGAGGGGCAAATACAGGCATGGCTGGAGCTCTCGGCATCCAGGTCTGAATAAATACATGTGCACACACAAATAAGCAATATCCTGTGACTTGAAAGGAGGCTAGTAAAGTGCTCATGAACCAGAAAAACACATGTTTGCAGGAGACATTTTGTTTTGGGCTCTCAGAGTGCAGGAGAACTTCTAGGTATTCCTGGATGCTGGTGGCCCCCTAAATTTGTATCTTCCCACATTTCCTCCAAAACACCATACAGAACCACAAGAAAAAGAAGAACAAATAAAACCACCTTTAACCTATGCCTTAAGCATACTAGAAGACAAAGAATACTACAAATTCACATTCATTTAATGTATTTAATTATAGCTCTAAGACTAAAAGAGGAGGGAAGGGGTGGAAGAAAAATATACAAAGGGGACAGTAAACTGAGTTTATGGATTGTTGTAGAGGCGCTACGGAGAAGTCAGAGAAGTCACTTTTCAAAACTGACAAACCAAATGAGTAAAAAATACAGGACAGAGATTATTGTATAGGGTTTAACTATAAAGGCAACAACTAAACAAATATTCTATGACTTGGAAAACCTTCCTAAATATCAAAATGTAAAAATTAGAATAAAGAAAACATCAAATACAGAAAGAAACACAGTAAATACACATACGTAGTAATTATAAAGTAATAGGACAGAATTGAGGCCAAACATATAAACCATACTAATAACTGTTAGTGGACTTAACTCACCTAATAAAAGGATTTTCAAGTTGGCTCATAAAGCCGATAGATTTTCAGAAAAGAAAGGCAAAATAAATCAGGTAAATGGAAACAAAAAGAAAGCTGGAATTGTGATATTCGTATCAGACAAATTAGTATTCAAGTCAAGAAGCATTAGGCATACCAAATAAAGATGTTAAAACCACACCTTATAGTTAAGATATGATAATGAATAGCCATGCACCAAATAACACAGCAACCACCTACAGAATGAGAAACTATGGAGAGGCAAGGAGATACAGATAGAGATACACTAATAATAGGAGATTTTAACATACCACTATAAGTACAAGACAGATCAAATGGTGAAAAAAAGAGCAAGAATAATGACTTAAACAGTGTAACCCATAAGGTAGATTTTATGCGTGTATAAAAGATTTACACCCTGATTATGAGAAATACATCTTCTCAAGCACACATGAGTCATTAGCAAAAACTGGTCATGCATAAGGTCACAAAGAAAATATTAAACTCCATAAGGTAGAAAATTACTAATACTAATAGTACTCTCTGTTAATGGAACTAAAAATTAATTAAAAAATGTAAAAGATCCTTCCACTTAGACATTTTAAAATATTCTATTAGGCTGAATTTTTCCAATGTCTTTGGAATATCTACAAAAACTGATTGTATATTAGGCTACACTGAAAACCCCAATTAATTTTTCAAAGCTGAAATGCATAGGTCACACTATCTTATCATGATATAATAAAGTCAGAGAGTAAAAACCCAAGATTAAACAAAAAAATATCTTATAAAACTTAGAAATAAAAACACTTTTTATTAAATCTTGGATCAAGACAAAATAAAAGTTAAAGTCAAAGCACACAGAAAATAATAATAATAATAATAAATAACAATGGCATAACATTTCAAAACCTCCATAATACAAGGAAGATTCTTGGTGAGAGAATAAAGAATTGAGCATTCAACTCATGAAAATAGAAAACAAGCCCAAGAGCGGCAGGAATAAGGAATTAATAAGGATAAAGTATGGTTTTCGTGAATAGAAAAATGAAACAGTGTTATTAATAAACAAGTTGAAGGAAAAAAATAACACAGATTTCTGGCCAGATTCATCAAGAAGGAGTAAAGAAAGTGCATATTTAAATTACCAAAATTGCTCAAATAAAGTATCTAACCTCACACCTAAAGGAACTAGAAAAAGGAGAACAAACAAAGCCCAAGGTGAGTATAAGAAGGAGATAATAAAGATTAGAAATGAAAAAATGATGTAAAGACTAAAAGAATAGAAAAAAAAAATCAATGAAACTAAAAGCTGATTCTTTGAAAAATTGAACAAAATTGACAAGCCCTTAGCCAGACTCATCAAGAGAAAGGACCCAAATAAGTAAAATTAGAAATGAGAGAGGAGAAGTAGCAGCTGATACCACTGAAATATAAAGGATTATGAGACTACTATGAAAAATTATATGCCAACAAATTGGACAACCTACAAGAAATGGATAAATTCCCAGAATCATATAATCCCCCAAAACAACCAGGAAGAAACAGAAAATCTGAAAATACCAATTTACAAGTAACCAAATGGAATTGGTAATAAAAAAAACTGCCAAAAAATCAAAGTTCAGGACCAGATGGATTCATATATGATCAATACCAGACACTTAAAGAAGAGTTAATACCTGTTCTCCTCAAATTATTACAAAAGATAAAAGATGAAGGAAAGCTTCCAAGTACATTCTATAAGGCCAGTGTTACCCTGATACCAAAACCAGACAAAGAAACCACAAAAAATCAAAAAGAAAAAAAAAAAAAAAAAAAGAAAGAAAGAAAACTACAGGCCAATATCCCTGATGAACATAGATTAAAATCCTCAACAAAATATTAGCAAAACACATACAGCAATACATAAAAAAAAAATCATTTACCATGATCAGGTGGGATTTAATTCCTGGGATGAAAGGACTGATTTAATATTCATACACCACATCAGCAAAACAAAGGATAAAAATCATATGATCATCTCAATAGATGCAGGAAAAGCACATGACAAGATACAACACCTGTTCATGATAAAAACTCTCAACAAAATGGCGCTAGAGGAAAAATACCTCAAAACAATAAAGGCCATATATGAAAAACTCACAACTAACATCATCCTCAATGGTGAAAACTGAGAGCTTTCCCTCTAAGGTAAGGAACAAAACAAGGATGTCCATTCTCACTTTTATTCAATATAGGACTAGAAGTCCTAACCACTGCAATCAGAGAAGCAAAAGAAATAAGAGACATCCGTATTGGTAAAGAAGAAGTTAAAATATCACTATTTGTACACAACATGAGAATATACATAAAAAATCCTAAAGATTCCACCAAAAAACTGCTAGAAGTAATGAATGAATTCAGTAAAGTGGCAGGATACAAAATTAATATCCAAAAATTGGTAGCGTTTCTATACATTAACAATGAAATTGCAGGAAGAGAAATTAAAAAAAAAAAAAAACAGCACCATTTACAACTGCACCAAAAATAATAAAAATCCTAGGAATAAACTTAACCAAAATGGTGGAATACCTGTATTCTGAAAACTATAGACCACTGATGAAAGAAATTGAAGAAGACACAAACAAATGGAAAGATATACCATGCTCATGGATTGGAAGAATTAATAGTGTCAAAATGTCTGTACTACCCAAAGCAATCTACAGATTCAGTGCAATCCCTATCAAAATACCAAACAGCATGTTTCACAAAAATAGAACAGATAACACTAAAATTTGTGTGGAACCACAGAAGACCCCAAATAGCCAAAGCAATCATGAGGAAGAAGAAGAACAAAGCTGGAGGTATCATAACTCTAGACTTCAAACTATACTACAGAGCTGTAATCAAACAGTACAGTAATCAAAACACTACAGTACTGGCACAAAAACAGACACACAGTTCAATGGAACAGGATAGAGACCCCAGAAATAAATCCACACATATGTGGTCAATTAATCTATGACAAAGGAGGCAAGAATATACATTGGGGAAAAGACGATCTTTTTGACAGTGTTGGGAAAACTGGACAGCTACATGCAAAAGAATGAAACTGAACTACTTTTTAACACCACACACAAAAATAAACTCAAAATATATTAAAGACCTACACGTGAGACCTGAAACCATGAAAGTCCTAGGAGAAAACAGGGGCAGTAATTTCTCTGACCTCAGCCATAGCAACATTTTTCTTTTTTTCTTTTTTTTTAAATTTTTTTTAAACGTTTATTTATTTTTGAGACAGAGAGAGACAAAGCATGAATGGGGGAGGGTCAGAGAGAGGGAGACACAGAATCTGAAACAGGCTCCAGGCTCTGAGCCGTCAGCACGGAGCCCGACGCGGGGCTCGAACTCACGGACCGAGAGATCATGACCTGAGCCGAAGTCGGCCGCTTAACCGACTGAGCCACCCAGGCGCCCCTTTAGCAACATTTTTCTAGATAAATCTCCTAAGGTAAGAGAAATAAAAGCAACAATAAACTATTGGGACTACATCAAAATTAAGAAATTTTCACAACAAAGGAAACAATCAACAAAACAAAAGACAACCGAGGGAATGGGAGAAGGTATTTGCAAATAACATATCTGATAATGGGTTAATATCCAAATTATATAAGGAATGTATAAAATACAACATCAAAAACCAAATAATCTAATTCAAAATGGGCAGAGGACCTGAATAGGCATTTTTCCAAAGAAGACATCCAGATGGCCAAGAGACACGTGAAAAAAAATGCTCAACATCACTTATCATCAGGGAAATGCAGATCAAAACCACAGTGAGATGTCCCCTGACACCAGTCAGAATGGCTAAAATCAAAAACCCAAGAAACAACAAGTATTGTTAAGGATGCGGAGAAAAAGAAACCCTTGTGCACTGTTGGCGGGAATGTAGATTGGTACAACCATGGTGGAAAACAGTATAGAAGTCGCTCCAAAAATTAAAAATAGAACTACCATGTGATCCAATAATTCCACTATTGGGCATTGACCCAGGAAAAATGAAGACACTAATTCAAAAAGATACATGCACCCCTATGTTAATTGCAGCGTTATTTACAATAGCCAAGATATGGAAGCAATCTAAGTGCCCATCAGTAGACGAATAGATAAGGAAAATGTGGCATATATATACACACACTGGAACATTGCACAGCCATGAAGAAGAATGACCTCTTGCCGTCTGTGACGATATGGATGGACCTAGAGGGTATTATTCTGAGTGAAATAAGCCAGAGAAAGACCAATACCATTCTATTCCATGCGTAAATGGAATCTAAAAATAAAAATAAAAAATAAACAGGGGCACCTGGCTAGCTCAGGCAGCAGAGTGTAGGACTCTTGATCTCGGGGTTGTGAGTTCCAGCCCCATGTTAGGGGTGGAGTTTACTTAAAACAATGTTTTTTGTTTTTTTGTTTTTTTTTTTTCATGAATAAACAAACAAAAAGCAGAATCAGAATTAAAAATACAGAGAACAAACTGATGGCTACCAGAGCGGAGGGCGGTGGGAAGGTTGGCCAAAATGGGCGAAGGGGCGAGGAAGACACAGGCCTCCAGTTACGGGACGGATAAGTCACGGGAATAAAAAGCAGAGCATCAGGAATACAGTCATTGTAATAACGCTGTTAACGGGACAGACAGAGCTATACCTGTGGCGAACACGCCATCATGTGTAAACTTGTCAACTCACCAAGCTGTATACCTGCAACTGATAGAACATTGTGTGTCCACTGCACTCAAATAAAAAGCGAAAATGCCAAAATAGGAGAATTACTTAAAATGTAATAGAATCACTATTAACATCACCGTCAAATGACTATGAAAAGTCATTTCCCCCCACCTCCTACTACTCCCTCTCTCAAAGCTCGCCAAAAAGCATATAATTCAGGCTCTGCAACAGGCATGAAGAGAGCCCAGGGCAAAACAGTGGATTCCGTTTTCTGGAAGGGTGGCTGGGAGGGGTCTGGCTCTGGGTGTGCTGTGGCAGAGTTTCAGGGCATCTGGACCCAGCGACCACAGGTTCAGCCGGTGCATGGTTTTCAGAGGCAGCAGAAAAAAGGTCTTTGCTGGGTGAGTCCTGCTGTGGGGACGGGCAAACATTGCTTCTGGCTGGGTAGCTTCGAAATCTGATGAACTCACCTAAAGGTTCTGTGAGCTACTTAATGTCCCTTGATAAGTTCCTTTTCTGATTAAAATCGCTGCAGTGAGTTCTGTACTTAATGACCAAGAACCTTGATCGATAGGAAGGAAGTCAGAGCCCTGAAAGTCTATTGCTTGGGAGAGTCTTCTCCAAAAATTTTTTGATGGCAATCTATTATCGGAATAAACTAGATGAACCTGAAAATATATTACCCTAGAGCTTATATACGGACAATGATATATTCATGAGTCATATAAATGATAAAACAGATTGAAGTGTAAGTTTTAATCTGATGAGATAGAAATGGGCTAAATACTTAAAACCAACTCATTTTTCTTTTATTTATTAATAGTACATCTTGACTGATATAAAACTCACTCTCCAAATAATTTTCTTGATAAAACCTGGCTCTTTTTTTTTGGACTGACTTTTGGTAGATCCGATGAGATTCTGTAGTCTCTAGTTTGTAATGAAAATTCATTGCTAAAAAAAAAATAAAAAAAAAGAAATGAAAATTCATTGCTGGCAGGAATATGGCTGCTGTTTCTGTCTTACGGTCTTGCTTGTACTTGCATTTGTATTGTCTTCAGGCCATAGTTTTTTGTTTTTGCTTTTGTTTTTGAGGGCGGTGTTTTTTGTTTTGCTTTGTTTTGTTTTGGCATGGATTTTTGTGGAGCCCTCGTTCACTTGGTGCTGGGTAGGCTTTAAAACTACGTACTACAATTGCTAATCTTCTAAGCTAGGCACACATAACTGCACTATTTTGTAATTTGCCAAGAAGGATGAGGACAGGAGCCACAGCACCGGGAAGAGTGACTCAGCCTCTGAGCCAACCACCCACTCGGAAAGTGGAATAGGAGGCGAGACTTATTCCCAAGACATAGGAAATACTGGGGGAGCCACTGCTATTTGGCTAACTCAACAGACAGTTCCAAAGTTTCTCTTTTTTGTCACCCCCACTGTAGAGGCAAGGGGAGCTTGAATATTTGCTTTCTCTTCTCCCCTGCTGCTCAGTGTGGCCGGTGACATGATTCTAGTCCAGGCTAGACAAGTAGGTTTCTGCTAGGGCCTTCTGGGCCCTAGCTTTTCTTGATAATACAGAAAAACACATAATTAGTGCCACTTTTCTTGATAATACAGAAAAACACATAATTAGTGCCACTCCTCTACTCCTTTTTCCTACCTTCAGTTCAGGTGTGATGCCTGGAGCCACAGCAGCCTCCACTGTTCCCCGAGAACACGGAGGGAGAAGTCAAGCAGCTTGCACGGATGATGGCCCTGACCAGGCTGGGCCCCTGACCAAATACCAGCAATTACTTGTGCCTACATTCCTCGTTATTTGGAATACATTTTGTTTGCTTGACACTAGTTGTTTTTTGTTTTTGGATTTTCTGTTGTAGGCTCTAAAGCATCCCTAAGCACTGCAGGGCACCCACATTATACGGTAAAATTACAGACCATTTCCTCCGCCACCCAGCCTCTCTCATCTCTGCCTATTCTGCAGCACGAAGCCAGCCCCATTCAGAGGAGAACTCGTTGCAAGCAAACTCGTCCAGGTTTTGGGCGAAGGGAACAGCAAAAGCAAAGGGGGAAAGAACCATAGGGCAGTTGGAAACCATGCATCTCAAGAATTACTCCTTTGAAACATGGAGCTAAATAAATACCGTTACTCCTTTGAAACATGGAGCTAAATAAATACCGTATTATCCAAAATAATAGAAACATGATAGCCAAAATACATATTACTTAGATAACGATGAAAAGTAAATGCTTAAACACTCTCTGCCTCCCCACCCCGCCCCGTTTAACCAGAGAAAGGAAACAGATGAAAGAATGTTGGCAGGGTGGTAGCATTGTATGTGATCTTTCCTCTATCTTTGTCTTTTTTGTGTGTTTCCAACCCCCTGCCCCCAACCCCCCCTGAGTTTGTATTACTTTCGCATTCAGAAAAGAACCCCAGTATTTGAGAAGAGTTCACACGACTATATTCTCAGGTCTCTACTCTGGTGGCTTGGGTTTTAGGTCAGAAAGTAAGAGCTGTGCTGCCCTGACTCTCTCTGTATGTATCCATTTCTTACCCAAGCATCGTGCGGCACCGTTGTTCCCTACCCCGTCCCTCTGATGCTGACCTCAGGCCAGTCCAGCAGCAGCCCCAAGAGACCTCGCCTGAGAAGCTTCCGGGAGCCCAGTGGGGTCTGAGCTGCAGGCAGTGGATGCGGAACTGAGTAAGGGCACCCGGTGGCTGGCACGCCCCTGACCACCGGGCCGTGGAAGTCGCCGATCCAGAGACTCAAGCAAGCCTCAGCCCGCTGGTCAGGAAGAGGGAGGTCAGAGTGGAGGAGGGGACAGGAGAGACAGGATCTGGAAGTAAGGACAGCAGGTTGTTGAGAACGCTCACCTGTGTCCTTCCTTCCCAGGCCACAGGTCCTGTGGGGTAGGGGTGGGGGGGGGACACCTGGCCAAGGGCTGTCCCAGCTCCGTGGCCTCAGGCCCCTACGGCTCTGTGCACGTCTTTACCTGTAAAATGGAGCTGCCTCTGTGGCCCTTATGGGGATGTTGTGAAAATGAACTGTGTTACCTGCTCTTGAAAATTATACGGTGCTTTGCAAAAACACAGGTGTTATAATTAATCAATATAGTTTATCAATAACAATGAAAGAGTGGTGATGGGTTAGTTTACCTCTGAGTTGCTGTTTTGTTTTGTTTTGCCTGAAAGCCTCTCAGGTATTTAACACTGAGGTTTGGGTCTTTCATGACTAAGACAGTTGGATTTTTCCCAGCAGCTACTATAGATTCAATTAAAGAATTTCTTTCTTTTTTTTTTTTTTTTTTAACGTTTATTTATTTTTTTGGGACAGAGAGAGACAGAGCATGAACGGGGGAGGGGCAGAGAGAGAGGGAGACACAGCATCGGAAACAGGCTCCAGGCTCTGAGCCATCAGCCCAGAGCCCGACGCGGGGCTCGAACTCCCAGACCGCGAGATCGTGACCTGGCTGAAGTCGGACGCTTAACCGACTGCGCCACCCAGGCGCCCCAAGAATTTCAATAGATATGGTGATAACTTTAAAAAAGTTATTTGTTGGGGCACCTGGGTGGCTCAGTGGGTTAAGCGTCCAACTTTGGCTCAGGTCATGATATCACAGCTTGTGGGTTCAAGCTCTGCATTGGGCTCAGTACTGACAGCTTGGAGCCTAGGGCCTGCTTCAGATTCTGTGTCTCCCTCTCTCTCTGCTCCTCCCCCACTCGTGCTCGTTCTCTCTCTCTCTCTCAAAAATAAATAAAAGATAGGGGTGCCTGGGTGGCTCAGTTGGTTGGGCGTCCGACTTCGGCTCAGGTCACGATCTCGTGGTTTGTGAGTTCGAGCCCCGCGTCGGGTTCTGTGCTGACAGCTCAGAGCCTGGAGCCTGCTTCGGAATCTGTGTCTCCCTCTCTCTCTGCCCCTCCCCTGCTCATTCTCTGTCTCTCTCTGTCTCAAAAATAAAAAAAACGTTAACATTAAAAAAAATAAATAAAAATATTAAAAAAGCAAAAAAAATTATTTGTTTATAAACACAACAGACTTAAGTCTCCATTTTTCCATAGCAGGAAGAAAATAGTTAATGCCTAAAATGGATGATTAAGCAACAGCTTTAGAAGCACATGACTTTGAAATATAGAGACAGATATCCTGTGTTCATGGAAGAATTATTATTGTTCAAATGTCCATATTACCCAAAGTGATCTCGAGATTCAATGCAGTCCCCATCAAAATTCCAATGGCACTTTTCACAGAGAGAGAAAAACAATCCTAAAATTTGTAAAAGACCCCAAATAGCTAAAGTAATCTTGAGCAAGAATAAAAAAGCTGGGGCATCACACTTCCTGACTTATTACAAAGCTAGAGTAATAAAAACCACATGGTACTGGCATAAAAACAGACACATAGGGGCGCCTGGGTGGCGCAGTCGGTTAAGCGTCTGACTTCAGCTCAGGTCACGATCTCGCGGTCCGTGAGTTCGAGCCCCGCGTCGGGCTCTGGGCTGATGGCTCAGAGCCTGAAGCCTGCTTCCGCTTCTGTGTCTCCCTCTCTCTCTGCCCCTCCCCTGTTCATGCTCTGTCTCTCTCTGTCTCAAAAATAAATAAACGTTAAAAAAAAAAACCAAAAAAAAAAAACCCCCCCCCCCCAAAAAAAAAACAGACACATAGACCAACGGAATAGAAGAGAGAGGCCAGAAATCAACCCACACATATACAGTTAACTAATTTTTGACAAAGGTGCCAAGAATATACATTGGGGAAAAGACAGTCTTTTCAATAAATACTGTTGGGAAAACCAGATAGCCACGCACAAAAGAATGAAATTAGACTCTTACACAATACGCAAATTCACAATGGATTAAATACTTAAATGAGAGGTCTGAAACCATTAAACTCCTAGAACAAAGCACAGGATAAAACGTGCTTGACATTGGTTTTGGCAGTGATTTTTTTTGGAATTGATACGAAAAGCACAGGAAACAAAAGCAAAAATAAACCAGTGAGATTCAGCACAGCAAAGGGAATCAACAAAATTAAAATGCCCTGTATGGAATGGGAGAAAATATTTGCAAACCATCTGTCTGCTAAGGGGTTAACATCCAAAAAATCTCAGGAACTC
This sequence comes from Herpailurus yagouaroundi, assembly GCF_014898765.1. NCBI lineage: Eukaryota > Metazoa > Chordata > Mammalia > Carnivora > Felidae > Herpailurus > Herpailurus yagouaroundi. Next base: position 3,757,741 of record NW_024412416.1, on the reverse strand, counting down.
CAATTCAATGGCAACAAACAAACAAATGAAAAACCTGGTTCAAAGAGGAGCCAAGGAGCTGAACCTTTTTCCAGAGAAGACATCCAGATGGCCAACAGACATGTGAAAAGATGCTCACCATCACTCATCATTAGGGAAATGCAAGTCAAAACCACAGTGAGAGATCACCTCAGACCTGTTAGGATGGTGATTATCAAAGACTCACAAGATAACAAGCATTGGCGAGGATGTGGAGAAAAGGAAATCTTGTGCACTGTTGGTGGGAATGTAAACTGGTGCAGCCACTCCGGAAAACAGTATGGAGGTTCCTCAAAAAATTAAAACTAGAACCACCCTCCGATCCAGTGCTTTCTCTTCTGGGTATAGGTCTGAAGGAAACAGAATCACTATCTCATGTTCACTGCAGCATCACTCACAGTAGCCATCAACTTGGGAAACAACCCAAGCGCCCACTGACAGATGAATGGATAAAGAAGATATGGTGTATATACACACACAGTGGAATATTATTCAGCCTCAAAAAGGCAGTAAGTCCTGTCATTTGCAACAACCTGGATGGGCCTGAAGGACAAAGTGAAACAAGCCAGACACAGAAAGACGGATGCTTTATGGGCTCACTTCTCCGTGAGATCTATAAACAGAAAAAAGAAAAAGGTGAACTCACAGTAACAGAGAGGAGACTGGTGTTTTCCAGAAGACTGGAGTTGGGGGAGGAGAGGGAGATTCTGATCAAAGGGCACAGACTTCCAGTTATAAATTCTGGGGGTCTAATGTAAAGCATGGTGACAGTGGTTAATGATAATGTATTATACATCTGAAACTCACGAGGAGAGTAGATATCGAGTGTTCTCATCATATACACACAGAAAACTGACGCGCAAGGGGATGGATATGTTAATTAGTTTGATTGTGGAAATCATTTCACAATGTATACATACATCAAAACATTGTATTGTACACCTTAAATACATATAGTTTTTATTTTCCAAAAAATAAAATGTTTTTGATATTTTCTGTTTTTAAAATTTATTTATTTTGAGAGAGAGAGGGATAGAGAGAGAGTGAGTGGGGTAGGAGCAGAAAGGGAGGGAGAGAGAATCCCAGGCAGGCTCCTCACTGCCAGCAGAGCCTGACGTGGGGCTCGATCTCATGAACCCTGAGATCATGACCTGAGCCAAAATCAAGAGTCAGATGCTTAACCAACAGAGTCACCCAGGTGTCCCTGTATATATACGTGGGGGATAAGCTTCGAATTCCCTGAGGCTGCACCGATGGGTTAACGAGGCATAAAGAATTAGAAAGCCACAGAATGAACACACCCAAGTTTGGGTAAATAAGATTAGGTAAATATTAGGTAAATGAGGCAAAGGCCCCCGGTATAGGACAAAGGTACAGGACAACAGCAGAAAGCTGCTTTCACAGGAAGGACCAAATTACGTAAGCAGGTAAATAGGGTTATGAACCTCAGCAAAGTTGCCCAGAACGGAGCTAATTAACAAAAGAAAGATGCCTTGTTGACGCTGAGGTAGCATGCTCTGTCTTTCTTGTCCCCTAGGCCAGAGTTAATGTTCACAGTTTCATTGTCTCTTTGTGTACAACCATCACATGTTTGTAAGCCTTCCCATCCTAATAAAAACGGAGCAAGGACCCTTATTCGGGGCTGTCGTCTCCTCCCAGACATTAGCCTCGCTCACATTTTCAATCCTGCGTCTTGCTCTCTTGCTGGACAAGAGAGAACTCCAGACCCAGAGTCTACAACAAATATAAATATAAATATAAATATAAATATAAATATAAATATAAATATAAATATAAATATAAATATAAATATAAATATAAATATAAATATAAAATTATATAAAAATAATATATATATATAAAATCCTACTTAAAAATATAAATATATATATTTTACATTATATATACATCATATTTATATATATATTTTAAAATAGGCTTCATGCCCAGAGTGGAGCCCAATGTGGGGCTGGAACTCACGAACCTGAGATCAAGAGCTGAGCTGAGATCAAGAGTCAGACACCAACTAAACCACCCAGATGCCCACCCCCCAAAAATATATATATATAAAAAAAACAGAGATAAAGGTATAAATATCTATAAAGACCTTTATAGCGTTTAAACCAAACTTCATAGGGTCTGGTATTCAGCATCAACCATTGCCTCAGACTTACATTTTAAATGTGAAACTTTAGAAAATGTACAACGGGGTGAGCCAAGGAGCCATGTCACCAAACCTTACGGACCAATTCCGGTGAGCCTGTTTTTACTGACCAAACACAATGTCCTCTTAGAGGACAGGCAATGACTCTGGAATATGACAAGGTATGGAGCTTGCTGCTACAAAACTGGCTTCGGGGGGGCCATTATCACACACACTGAGCTCTTACTTTGGGCTGGGTGCTGTTCAGGGTGAAGAAGGAGGTCACCCTCGGCCCTTACGATTCTCTTTAATCCGGCTTGAAAAGCGGGGCTGGGTGGCATGCAGGACACAGCGGTGTGACACTGGGACACGTCTCCTCACAAATGTCCATAGGGCAGGAGTCAGAGAAAGTGCTGGAAGGACTTGAGAGATCACCTACTGTCATGATTTTCAAAGAAGAAAGTCTTTCTCTCTCTCTCTCTCTCTGTCTCTCAGCAGAACACACAAAAAAATACTAAGCCCTAATATATACAACCAGGTAGAAGTGGGAGGGACTCTGGTGACGGAACTTGCCCGCCGGGCTGCTTCTCATGTTCCCTTTGGCCTGTGAGGCTTCTATGAGGTCCCTGGGGTCACCCCAGAGTACAATCTGAAACCGCCGTTTTACAGATGAAGAAAGAGAGAGACATTTAAGGTGCTGCAGCTGGGGGTATGCAGTGGAGGAAGCAGGAGCCAGGAGCCCAGGGGGGCCCACACATGTGCCTCCTAGCACATCACTTCTCCACGCATGGGCTGGTTGGGGAGTCACAGGGACCCTGTTCCAGGAGGGCTAAGCTGGGGAATGTTGGTGGGGAGAGGTCTGTGAGAACCCGACCCTGACGAGTGTCCTAGGCCCTAACCAGTGTCCTAGGCTCAGGCACTCCACTCCAGGATGCGGGCTTAAGAACATTCAGGAAACACATCCTCATTTCAGCCAGCCTTGGAGCTGGAAGACAAGGTCCGCTCACCAGGGGAATTTCCAAACACACTTGCCTGGCCTAACGGGACTCAGCCGCAATCGCAATAACCAGAAAATTCCAGCAGAGGGCACTATTCCCCAACAAGATGAAATGCGAACCAACCTCCAGGAACGCTGGAGAACCCAGAAGCATTTAAAAAATGGTCTTCTCCCTCACCGCCCAATATTCCCGGCCCTCTGCAAAGAACATAAAGAAAGTATAACAATTCACACTAATTAAAGCTCACCAATTGCACAGATTCCTAGGGTGTAGCTTTAAAAGCATCAGGTGACCAACAGACATTCAGTTCCTTATGCATTTTGCTTGTATTGTGGCCACTTTTAACATTTCTTGGAGAATCTGGTTTTTAGGACTAGCCAAAGATATCTGGCAAAGAACGGGCTACAGGTGAGGAGGGGAGGGTGACAGGGACTGGGCTACCTGATCAGGACCTCACACCTGGTGTTGAGAGTTCCAGACGCTTCTCTTGTAGCCAGGGAGCCGGGAAAGGGATATCATTTCCCCAGGCGAGGAAATCCTGGTTCAAGGGTATTGCCTCATGGGGGTCTCAGGCCCCAGATCCCCCCGGGATCTGGGAGGAGCGTCTGAGAGAGCTTGCCCAAGCTAGGGACCAAGTCTGCTCTCCTCTTAAATGGGATGAGTGGCAGGACCCCTCCCCTTTAGGTATGTTCTAGACCAGTGGTTCTCAATTTGGTCACCCAGCCCACCAGGGCGTATCTGGTAATGCACGGAGACATAATTAGCTGCCGCAATTTTGGGGGTGCTCCTGGAACCTAGCAGGTAGAGGTCAGAGAAGCAGCTAAGCACCCTACAATCAGAGGGCAGCTTTCTACCCAAGAAAGAATTATCTGGCTCAAAACACGACGAGTGCCAAGTCTGAGAAACCCTAGTCCAGATGCTAGATCTGGGATTCTCAAAGTGTGGTTCTCAGACCAAGTGCATTAGCATCACCTGGGGACTTGTGACACGTGGCCTGCGTCAGGCCTGCTGAATCAGAGGCTCCAAGAACAGCCTGTGCTTTAATGAGCCTTTCAGACGATCTAATGCTGCTCAAGTTTGAGAACCTCTTACCTACAGATGACACTGCTTGAGATTAAGTACTCTAACACCGTACTTCTAAGATATTAGTGTGTTTACAATCACTGAAGAACTGTTAAAAGGCAGATTCTGATTTAGTACTGGTTAGAACGTGCATTTCTTACAAGCTCCAGCTGGCGCTGGTGGGGGACCCACATTTGGGGAAGAATCCAAGATACTGGTTCCCAAACTTGCCAGATCACAAGAGACCCGAAGTGTCTGTTGAAACTTCAGATTCCCAGGCTCTCCCCCTCCACCCCCCGGGGCCCACTAAGTACTGAGGACATCTCCAGAGGAAGGGTCTGGGAATCTGTATTTTATTTTTTTTAATGTTTATCTACTTATCTTAGAGTGAGCAAGCAGGAAAACAGCAGAGGGAGGGAGGGAGAGAGAGAGAGACAGATAGAGACAGAGAGACAGAGCGAGAGAGAGAAATCCCAAGCGGGCTCCACACGGTCAGTAAGGAACCTGACGCAGGGCTGGAACCCATGAGCCACAAGATCACAGCCTGAGCCGAAATCAAGAGTCGGAGACTTAAGAGACTGAGCCACCCAAGCGCCCCTGGGAATCTGTAGTTTCAAAGAGTGCCCCAGAACATTCTCATAATCGAGCAGGTCTGAAGACACTGACTTGAGAGGGCAAGCTATTGATCAATGATGTTATCTGTGAGTCCCTGTGTCTGAAATCCTCAACCTGGGCTGGGAGAAACCCCTGGGGAGCTTCGAAACTCTCCATGCACAGGCCACAGAGCAGACCGATGATCCCAGACCATCTGAGGGAGGGACTAGGAAGCAGTACTTTAAAAGATGCCCAGAGTGATGGGTATTGAGGAGGGCACCTTTTGGGATGAGCACTGGGTGTTGTATGGAAACCAATTTGACAATAAATTTCATATATTGAAAAATAAATAAATAAATAAAAAAACAAACAAAAAAACAAACAAACAAAAAAAGATGCCCAGATGATTCCAACGTGCAACCGTGCTGATGAATCAGTGCCCTTATAAGGTGCCTGGGTGGCTCAGTCAGCTGAGCGTCCGACTTCGGTTCAAGTCACAATCTTACAGTTTGTGAGTTCGAGTCCTGCATCGGGCTCTGTGCTGACAGCTCAGAGCCTGGAGCCTGCTTCCGATTCTGTGTCTCTGTGCCCCTCCCCCCCACTCATGCTCTCTCTCTCTCTCAAAAATAAATTCACATTAAAAACAAAAGAATCAGCGGCCTTATGGGGTGCCTGGGTGGCTCAGTCTGTTGAGCATCTGACTCTTGATTTTGGCTCAGGTCATGATCCCAGGGTCGTGGGACTGAGCCCCACTTTGGGCTCCGTGATGAGCGTGAAGCCTGTTTGGGATTCTCTCTCTCTCTCTCTCTCTCTCTCTCTCTCTCTCTCTCTCCCTCTGCCCCTCTCCCCTCTCTCTAAAATAAAAAAAAGAATCAGTGACCTTAGAAAACAGGCTGGTGTCAAACACACTTACCGTAAGACCCAACACTTCCAGCCTTAGACACAGACCCACGTGAACAGAAAACATGCATCCGAACAGAAACTCGTACGCCCGTGTCCACAGCAGCATCATTTGTGACAACCCCAAGGTGGGGACAACCCACATGTGCATCGACTGATGGGTAGGAAGACAAACTAAAACGGATGTGGTAACTCCACACCATGGATTCTTCTTTGGCCATAAGAAGCAGCGATGTATGTTACAACATGGATGAAACTTGAGAACGTCACGCCAAGTGAAAGAAGCCAGATACAAAGGACCACGTCGCGTGCGATTCCATTTACATGACATGTCCATGCAGATCCATAGAGGCAGAAGGTAGATTAGTTAGCAGACTGACGGGGAGTGACTGTTACTGGGTACAGGGTTTTATTTTGGGGTGGTCGGAATGTTCCGGACTGGACAGAGGTGGACGGCATAGTGAGCGTACTAAATGCCTCTGAATTGTACACTTTATTATTTTATTTTTAATTTTTTTTAATGTTTATTTGTGTTCTTGAGAGAGAGAGACAGAGAACACTAGCAGGGGAGGGGCACAGAGAGGGGGAGACAGAGAATCCGAAGGAGGCTCTGTGCTATTCGCACAAAGCCCAACGTGGGGCTCGAACTTTCGAACCATGCGATGCCAACCCGAGCTGAAGTTGGACACTCAACTGACTGAGCCGCTCAGGCACCCCTGAATTCCACACTTGAAATAAAGTTTATGCTGTGCCAATTTCATCTCAATAAAACAAGGAAAAAAAGAAAAACAAGCAGTGATGTATCAGTTTTCCTAATCGAGGGCGATTTTGAGAAATCAGACAAAATCTGGGAGTGGGACGATTAGCCACTTAGGAAAAACACCCCAAGCTAGGCCCAAAAAGCCATACGTGTGGCCCCTCCCTGGTCTCTGACCCTCTGCTAGGTTAGGCAGTAAATGGGGTTTGAGAGCTTGGTCACAGGAGTCCGTAATATCAGATCCCCGTGATTAGGGCCAAACAGCCCGTGTTCGTTCATCTGTCTGCTGAAGTCGTGTTGATTTGAAAGTATGCTCTCAGGACCCGGGAGGCTCGTGTCTGCTTTTCTTACATTCAAAGGCTGATGGGGAAAGTGATTGCTGAGGTCAGTCTTCTGAAAGGCGGGGGCGGGGAGGAGGGAAGGCTCATGTTATTTAATTTGAACGTAAACAGAAGGATGACCCCACGAGGCTGGCGGTTTAGGGATGTGCCCGCAGCTGACAGCTGAGTTACATTTATGTAGCCACACGCCTGGGAAGGGAGACCCGGAGTCCCAACCTTGAGGAGGTGAGGTCACGGGGAGGTCACAACCCTGTGCCCTCGGGCCTAGCCGGGACGGGTGCTAGCCGGAGACACTGGACAGAGAGACCTCTCTTCTGGGAACTAAGCTTGCATAAGTTTTCATTTATTTGTTGACTTAACATCTGTCCTCCTTATTCTAAATTCCACAAGAGCGAGCCCTGTGTCCACGGCATGTAGCAGAGTGTGCTCGGCGGTGCCTGACGCACAGTAGGTGGGTTCTCGGTCCATCTGCTGACTGACAGCTGGAGGCCCCTCGGTGAGGGGTGGGGGTGGTGCAAGGCAAATCCGTGAGCAAACCCTGACAACACAGGGGGGCCCAGAGGGCTGGCTTTACTCCGCCCTGGGAGGGAAGGAGGGGGAGGTCACGAGGGGCTTCCTGGACGAGAGGGCACCCGAGCTGAGTCTCAGGGGAGGACAGAGGGTTTGGGGGCAGAGACTGGCAGGGTGGTTCCCGGAGACAAAGCGACACAGGCAGGGCTTTGGGGACCGACAAGCCGGGGTCTGTGGGGCGACCGCGGGGGTCAGCCTGGCCGGGGCCGGCCTGGGGGGACCCCACCCTCACGAGGGCAGCAGGAAGCACCTGGAGGAGGAGGGACAGTCCGCTCTGTGCTGTTGGGAGAGCTCCCTGGGGCTGCTGTGGGAAGGTGGGCTGGAGAAAGCAGCAGCCGCAGGAGGCTCCTGAAGGTCTCGGGAAAGGGGGAGGAGGAAGCAGAGGGCCGCCCTGTTGAACGGATACTGACCAACCGGCACGAGGAAGGGGAAGGACCGGAGGGCATTTTCCGGTAGGCAGGTTTGTTGGAATTTGGTGACGGGTGGCCGCCGCCGGGCGTGAGAAGAAGGGCAAGTCTGGAGTAGTCATGAGGCTAACAGCGATGAGGATGACGGTGACGAACAGGATGGCTGCGGCAGGGTTTGCGGAGCCCTGACGAGGCAGCACTCACGTGCTCCACGCCCTTGAGCCTCATGAGGATCCGCTGAAGTAGAGACTCTTTCTGTCCTCATCATATTGACCCAGAGAAGCTGTGAGGTGGCCCAAGTCGCCTGGCTGGCGTGTGGAACAGCCGAGGACAGTCGGACCTGAAGAGCCACGTTCTTGACCACAGGTGGTGGCGTCCCTGGGGTTTTGGGGTGTGGGTTGGCCACCGCTCCCTCAGCCCGAGGAAACGCAAGGGGGAAGATGATCGGTGGTGTGGAGGACGACAAATTGGGTTGAGCACCAGCTGAGCTGGATGGGGGTGCTGTGGATTATTCTGCGACACCCAGCGGGCATCTGCTAGTCACGAGGGCAACTCCGGAGGTGTAGACTCAGAGGCGTCAGCCGACAGATAGCTGTTGGTAGTCATAGGGATGAACGAGACATCCCAGAGAGCATGAGTGTGAGGACAGAAAAGGCCAGAGGGGGACGAGGGTACGCCACAGAACCAAAGGTGTCCTTTGGATGCGGCCGTCTGGGGGTCACTGGAAGCTTGGTGAGGGCGGGGCCATCGTCAGGGTAAGAAAGAAATGCAGTGATTAGGGGAGAGGCAGATCTATTGTAAGCACCTGGCTGTACAAAGCCAAGGGAGGAGGAAGGGCCACTGGAAGGGGTCAGGGCTCTAGAAAGCTATGTTTTCTTTCTTTCAATTGTTAAGATGAGAGAGATTTTTAAAAAATGTTTATTTTGGGGGCGTCGGGGTGGCTCAGTCGGTTAAGTGTCCGACTTCGGCTCAGGTCGCGATCTCACGGTCCGTGGGTTCGAGCCCCACGACGGGCTCTGTGCTGACAGCTCGGAGCCTGGAGCCCGCTTCGGATTCCGTGTCTCCCTCTCTCTCTCTCTGCTCCTCCCCTACTCATGCTCTGTCTCTCTTTCAAAGATAAATAAACATTAAAAAAAAAAGTTTATTTTTGAGACAGCGTAAGCAGGGGCGGTGCAGAGAGAGGGGGACAGAAGATCCAAAGGAGGCTCCACGCTGCCGGCACAGAGCCCGAGGCGGGGCTCGAACTCACTACTCGGGAGAGCATGACCTGAGCAGAAGTCGGACGCTCAACCTCCTGAGTCATCCACGTGCCCCAAGATGAGAGAGATCTGCAAGAGTTCTAGGCTAGTGGGACGGAAGCAGTAGAAAGGATATTTGATAATGGATGGGCAAGGGAAGAGGTGAGGGGGCCCCATCGTTGAGACAGCCGGACGGCTGAGTGAGGGCATCGGCCTTCCAAACGAACGTGGACGCCACTCTTAAGTTCGGAGAAAAATGCAGGCTTGAATCCACCTTGAACAGGACCCAGGGGCTTCAGATAAACACAGGACTTGGCCAAGGGCTCCAGGTACTGTGCTCTGAACCCATGGCCACATTTGCACGGAGGCCACACTTCCCACGGGCTGCTTGCAGCCAGACTGAGGGTAGCAGGGATACGACCCCCAGGGAACCCACTCCTGGGAGAGGGGCGACTGCTCTGCTGGCTGACCTGGGTTAGAGACCGCCCCCCAGGGGCCTTGCCCCAACCTTCCCCAGACCACACGGCAGTCTCGGATTCTCTCACTCAACCTTCCCTCCTTCTCTCCTTCACTAGGAGGTCAGATCTGCATGCCGTCTGCTGGCTCCCCCAGCCTCCCTGGCTCCCTCCCGTTTCCTCTCCGACAGTACGGTCTCTCTTCATAACACCCTCGCACATTTAGTCCTTTCGGTATCTGCTTTGGGCGCCAGTGGAGAAAATCAGAAAGGCTGCACTCAGGGAACTCAGAAGCCTCGGCAAGGCCACGTGGGGCTGAGTGTGGCAGCAGAGTCTGGCCAGATGAGACCATGTGAGGACAGGCGAGAAGGCAGACAAGCTGAGCAGGGGTCGGGGGTGGGGGGCGGTGGTGGTGGGGGGTGAGTCCCAGGGCTTCCCACCAGTTCTCTGAGGGCAGAAAGTGAGGTCGGCTACCGTAGCCACGATGAGTCGTGGGGTGGCATCCTGCAAAGTGGAGGTTCAGAAGGGCGACCACGAGGGAAGACAAAGCCCACAGAGGTTGTAATGCAAGGTGAGCAGAAAGGATGGAGAAGTCGCAGGCGTGGGAAGACGTTTCAGGACCCTGCTGGCCTCGAGAGAGTCTCTGGATTTTATACTAGCTGCTACCGGGGGGTTCTGAGCTGCGACACACACCCGCTGGTGGCTCCCTCCTCTTGATCCCCCTGAAGCAGGGACGTGGAGTCCTCCCCCGACAGAGGGGTCAGAAGGGAGAGGGGAGCATGCTTTTATCTACTGGAAGGGCAGATAAAAGAGGTGAGGAGGTGAAAAGATTAATTACAAAAACCTGACTCAAAAAAAAAAACCACCACAACTCTGCACGTTTAAGAAAGAAAGAAGCTGAAATTCATTCTACTTTGAGCCCTGGCTGTTAAGACTTATCTTTGACAGTATTTTTAA